>NC_083642.1:28461471-28761471 GCF_963576545.1 Limanda limanda | reverse complement strand
GGACAGGAAGCAGCACTTGCACTGTAGAATTTTGTAAAAAGTACATTATTCACAAGCCTAAAAAGTATTCCTGTTGAAAACCATCTCCGAAGGATGTGCCTATGCCTATATCTAGTTCAATACAAAAATACTGGGTTGACTGCTTGTGGGGGAGACTGAAACTGAATTTATAAATATACACACACACATCCTCATCACTTTCCTATTCTTTGGTCATTTTTTGCTAATGTAGCTTAATGTGAAGTCGAGTTCAACAGGTTCTTTAGTGTTCTTCTCTTTACACTTCAAATGGTGGATGTGTATTTGTTTCTTTGCATTGGCTTGGGATGTAATTTCTGCATGAAAAAGAATCTTTGCATCTTTCATCTTTTGCTTTCTGGTCAAATTTTCAGTTGTTCCGGTTCACACTCTATAGTATAGGAAATTTTGTAAAGGAAAGGAATGTTAGAAAAATACTAACATTCTCTAATCTGGACTAAGCATCACAGGATTTTGAGGTTTGTGATTTACCTATAACCCTTCTGCATTTTTAACACTGAGTGACTGATGGGTTGAGTATACCTGAAAATACTTTGCTTTCCATCTACATAAAACCCATGTCTACATTTTCGACATTAAAACAAGCTCCTTTAGAGCTTATTTTCCGCTGCCTTTCACTGAGTGTCTGGGCAGTCAGAGAGCAACTTCTCCAGGCATTTACTTTTGATGGGAAGCCAAGTGGACACACTACAGCCTCGGTGCTTTGGGGTTAGCTAGAAAGAAAGACTAAGTTGTAGTTATTTCAGAACTATTCAACAATTAAGCAAAGTGGAGTTTTCAGCCAAATAGTGAAGTAATAAACAGCAGAGTTATTCAGTAGATAATGCAACTCAGATTTGGTTTAACAGAATTAGAAGAAAATAAAGACTTTCATCTAGTTGATCAGTTTTAATCTTGATTTTATTTGTCCTTGATTTCTTCCTCTACCAAAATATAAGGCACATAATTACATAGCTTGTGATCATTACCATTGAAGATCATTAGCAATCTCAAAGTTGGCAAGTAGACCTCCAGTTAGCATGTTGTCTCACACATTTATCCCAAGGTGAATAAAAAAATGTTATGCACATCTAAACCAGAGTCTATACAGCCATCATCACTTCTCTAAAGCCAAACTTACACAGTACCATCAGAATGCTGATGTACTTGTAATGGTGTCAAATCCTTAAAATACCAGAGGCCTTACGACAATTTAATGATATAATAAAGACCTAATGACATTTCCCACAACTTTACCAACATCAGTGGTAGCTAACATAAATATTTAAATCAGTGTTGAAGCCCGTTACTAATCTGAGCCACTGTCTTATTCATGAGCATCCCCTGTTGAGGATTTGCTGGTCTAGTGTCTTTGTTGTCTTTATTTCCCATTATTGATTTTGGCTGTGCAGGAATGCAGCTAATAGACACTGAAGAGATACCAAGCAAATATCACAAAATTTTATTCAATAAGAATGACTGACCAAAAGTTTGCAGATTCAACAGAATTTGTGTCATTGTCTCAGGTTTACTGGTAACTTAAAGGAAGACCTACGATTTAATATTTTCTTACCGACTATCAAACTATCATTTGAAAATCAAAAATCCATGAAGACTATATTTTGTTTTTTTTTATGATGACCAGACTGCAGAATATCTATTTGGTGTGTAGACAGGACCATTATGTATTGCCATCATTAAGTTTGAGAAGATTTTTGAGAAGTCCATCAATTAAAATCAGCGAGGTATTTGATAAGTTGGGCTAGGCTGCTAAAATGTGTGCACTTTAAAGGGACATGTGTTCTTAGCAGAACAATGGTACATTTATGTTAAGTTAATAACAATCTTACCAAAGCACACAATATAATAGGAAAATGGTAATGGTCCTAAGATTGATGCTAGATGGTTTTGAATTTATATAGCGCTGCTTTTCTAGTCTTGATGACCACTCAAAGCTCTTTACAGTACAGTACAGTTTACATTAACCCATTCACACACATATGCATATAGCGCATATGAGCAGCACTGTGTTGTTCTATGATGGGCAATTTGGGGTTCAGCATCTTGCCTAAGAACACTTCGGCATTCAGATGGAGAAGTCTGGGGATCGAACTGCCAACCTTCAGGTTGGAGGACGACCACTCTACCCCTCAGCCACAGCGGCACAGATGAGCTCCATAAGTGAAATGTCAAACTGAAGACTGGGGGTTCCAGAAGTTACAGAGAGAGTTTTGTTAGACAGAGATGAGTGTAAACTCAAGACCGGACAATTTATACACAAACCAAATTTTAAGGTACTATAAAGCCTGATTCACAATACACAATTCAAGTTCATGCCATGTGTGAACTCTTCAAAGACTAAATAAGAAAGACCCACTGATGCGCCACAGTGTCTGATCAGATTCAAAAGTCGTTTTGTGTGAACTATGCTTAACATGATGGAGCTACTGTGTCAAGGGTTTCACTGATGTCTAGCAGAACGAGTATGAAGCTTTTATCTTTGACAAGGACATTTCATTGGTTACATCAACTAAGGCTGTCAGAGTGAAATTTATCAAAATGGCTGTTGGTACGGGTACATAATCAGCTGAGAAGCCTGTTAATTCAGTTAATAAAGAATTTATTTGAAAATAGTATTGCGGTTAAAACAAGTATTGCAATTCAGCAGCAGGTTTTGCCGATTTTTTTTCACGCCCATGTGGTTCACAGCACAATAGACAGAGAAAATTATCTTTTGGTGCAATTTCCCTGTTTATTTTTCCAATATGTAAGTAGCATTAATGTTTTCAATACTTCCTGTAGCCTACCTGTTTAAAAATAAAAGCACCCCAAAGTTTCTATTGACTGAATCCAATTTCTCCAGCAGAGGCTTTGTTCAGTGTGGATACTTGCATATATAGACATGGACAAAAACCTTTGAAGAAAGCAGAAACTGCCATGCTTTTAGATTAATGAATCCAAAGCTGTTGAGTGAAAAACGCAGAGTACATGCTTACTAACAACATAAGTTCCTAGATTCATTCATAATGAATAGGAATAAATAGAATTTGATATGTTTTTGTTTTTTGTTCTTTTCCAAAAAACAAAACACAGCCCTCCAGCTCTGCTGGTATGTTTTCCTCCTGGGGCAATGATGTGTCCTGAATAAAAGCTTGCTTTGGAAAAGAATACTTTCACCTAAAGAATGAATGATGATGCTAGTGAACTGGTGCTGTGTTTTTAAATGTTTTCATCTTGTCATTGTGATTTTTACGCCCTATATAAATATAACCCCAAAAATGTATCTGTGCCAGTGCAGCCTTGCCACAGTGCAGGCTGCTTAGAGCAGAACTGTTTAATAACTCTTGTCTTACGAGTAATAGTCTCTTCATTCATCTGTGCCTGTGTTTAATTGTCACAACGTCAGTGGTAACTAAGTGACATCTACGCAAAACCAACTGTTGAGTCTTGTCATGTGAATTGTTTTCCTTGTGTGTCTGACTCACTAGGAACTCTTTCAATTGACCGTGGTGGTGAAAGTTTGGAGGCTAAAGTACTTTTACCACCAAGTCTGCAGGTTAGCAGATGAGATCAATGGCTTTAGTGTGGTCTGTGATCTTGACTGCAGAGTGTCTTCTCTGTGGAAACCATTGATGATGTGTTCAAAAAAAGTAGCAGGTCTGCAATTTGCAGTGGGAAAATCTACAGCAAGAAGACCAGAGAAGCTCTCTTGAGACTCTTTAAAGCTGTAAACCTGTGAATTATTTTCTAGAGATGTACAAATCAATTTCAGTGAATTAGTATTTGTACTTATATTCACCTCAGTAAGTGTCAACCAGATGTGACTGTTCCACATTCAATAGAATTTAAACCATGCCAAATTCAATACAGTGTTTACTTAAATTACCATTGTTTTCCCATCATGGCAGGCCACGGCCCCAAAGTTGTCCCTTGTACATAGATTCCATTTAATTCCTGGTGATTTACTTTATGGGCAAAGCCTTTGCTTTAAAAGCCAAAATAATGAAATGATTTGTTATTGGGAAGGTAGGTAACTCTACAAGCTAGGGATCTTATACAACACTAAATTTATCAGAGAACTCAGAGATGCATCTCCTTCCAAAAGCATGGTGAAACAAAATTAAACTGCAATCAAGACATTTTCATTTGACGATCTTTCTTAAAGTAAAACCATGCTCAAATTATCTGTACAGAAATCCACATTTAAAGAATAAAGAGGCCAAGATCTGACTATCACAGAGGTCATCCCCCTACAGTGAGTGGCTGCCTCAGGTGCTGCTTGGCATATGGAGCTGCTCAGAGACGGCCTCATTCAACCGAGGCAAGGATTACACAGGTCATGGTGTGACATACTGCAGTGGTCTAGTTAACCTTGTTCCAGTACACAACCAGAGTGTAGCAACCCGTGTGTGTTTTAAGCTCATTACCCGTCTAAAACCACACCAATGTAAAGATCATGGTTAAAATCTAATCTCAAACTACTGTTTTCAATGACAATGTTGTAAAAATATCATAATTTGTGATTAAAGGAATTCGTTAGATGTTAATAAGAAATGAGCCTCACACACACTGTGTGATCGGGTACAGCCTGGTAAACTTAGTATATGCATGGAGCTGGAGGAGATGGTGGTGCGCTCGGTTTGTTTTGACACGGTTTGTGCAGCGCTAATGATAGACACAAGAGAGGATGTAAATTACTGACAAAGCTGCTAAATACTGTAAAAAATAACTTTTCATGGTCCAAACATGTATGAAAATATCCTACATTAACACTATAAGTGGATTTAGTGGAGCTGTGCATGGCTCCCTGGTGTCTGTCCTGGCCTTGGTGGTGCTGTAGCCTGCCTGTGTGCCATCTCCCGGCTGTGGAGCTGCCCGTGGTGTCTGCGTCCGTAGCCAGTGACGTTATCCCATGTTTTCTATTATCAAGTCCTAATTTTTACACATCATTTTTAAATGGATACAGTATAACAGAATGTATCTCCCCATAAAACAGTCCACCCTGAATCAACTGCAATTCATGTTTTAGTTTGTGTTTGTGTTGAAAGTCTGTGAAGAATCTGGGAATTTTATTTTATAGCTCTGCTCAGAAAATGAACCAAACTAAATTTGTCTCTTGTACCTGGTGTGTAGGAGGCTGACACAGATGACAACCAGGGGACACTTGGCTTTGAGGAGTTCTGCTCCTTCTACAAGATGATGTCAACCCGCAGGGACCTGTACCTCCTCCTGCTCACCTACAGCAATCACAAAGACCACCTCAACACCGATGACCTGGCCCGCTACCTGGAGACTGAGCAAAAGGTATAGTGTGTGAGCATTTCTCTTATTCAGTGTCTTGTCAGACTGGTAGAAGTGACTCCACTGATTTAACATTGTGCTCCTTCAACAGTGAATCAAAATCGATGCACCACCGTTATCTTTGTTTGTATTCCTTGTCAAAACCTTTAACCTACATTACCCACAATGCAACTCGACAACTGGCTGTTTAGTTTGAGAGGTAGGTAGGTGTGTTGTTCCGGCCCTGAAGTGATGTAGCCTAGGCTGGATCACGCATCAATGGAAGCAGTATCCACTGGTACACAGGATGAGGTAGTGGGATGGGACATAATGGGAATGTATTGTTGTTAATGTGCATTTCTACTGCATCATTTTTCCAACCTACACTTAATTTGGATCAGCGGACGAGTGGGCCTGTAAAATCTGTAGTTGGTTGTGTGCTGAATTGTGACCTTGTATGTAGAGACAATGGTAATAGAGCATGCCATCAGTCTGATTTTAATCTGTAGGGGTCCCTAAGATGAGAACAATGTCAGCATACACTATACCCCACATGGAAGGGATAGGTTTTTATCAAGTGTGTTTAATCCATATACAAACAGGATGTCAAAGCAGTGTCTGGTTTCAGTTATGTTATGTTGGAACTGTGCTTTGACTTACAACTAGGTTGAGAGTTTTGGTGCCATCATAACCTCCCAAAGACCAGATAACTCATAGACTGTATCTGGCAATATGCTACAACCAAAGGCACTGGGTTGATTGAGACACTATTATTCGTGAAGAAATTGCTTCAAAATATATCTGTGAGATATATTTGTCTATCTGACATTATTATCAACCCAAATGTTGATATTCCGGTTGTTGTCCAGATTTATCAAATAGATCTTTCAGTTGTGGATGTATACTGTACAAGGTCCTAAAAAGGGGCTTTCTGAATAGTGAACCTGAGATAGGAGAGGACAAAAGATTAACCGAGTTCAGATTGGGCCCCTGAAGTGCTGCAATAAACAATACTGACATTGAGCACCCTACGGGAGTGTTTACTTTAGTACCTAAGATGCAGTGGTAAAGGGTTTTTGGATGAAGAACATCTCATTGATATACATTATACCATTGCCTGGAAAAGAAAAATCAGCTAACGATCAAAACAGCTCATATTATTATATATATATTTTTTTATAAAAACGTTTGTGCTCCTGTGGCCAATTATGTCTCCACCAGGGTATTTGAATGTGCTGATACCAATATTTCATATTTTTGTTGTTATATCCAGTGTTTAGTTCTGGTGCTGTGAATGAGACAGCTTTATTCCTCCTGGTATTGTAAAGCGTGTTCTTTAACATGATGCCAAGACGTGTTGCTACAAACTGTTGGCAGCTGTTTCTTTGTACACAAATTAGAAAAATAAGACCAGGTGTTTGTTTGACTGTTGTTATCAACTACATATCTTACTGTATTTCTCAGCAAACAACAGCCAGCGTCTGTTCGCACACAGCCCAAAGTAAACTGTGTTCCCAAAGCTGAAGGTCTGGTTTCAGTGGTGCAGAGCAAACAATGAAGTTAATTGGCCAACACTTTTCCATCGACTAATGACAGTATTGCAACGTCCACATGATAAGATCCATTATACATTACTCTCTTTCATTATTAGGGAAAATCGACTATATCCACAATAAAACCTGTAAATTTGATTTATTTGACAAATCCTTTAAAATATCTGATTTCACTTGTGTTCGATTTAATTAGGCTTACACACAAGTACGAAATTGTGAAATAAAAGCTGGTATTAAGTCAAGACAGCAACTTTGGTAATACACCCTCAAGCCTGTTAAAGGCCTGTCAAAAATGATTGTGGGGTTTGTAAGTGGACACGATTTTGCTCTGATGGCTGACATGGTGAAACAACTAGTGCAACAGCAGGGTCATCCCATGCTGATTGCTCTTTAGACATTCATGTTCTACTTTATTTGGTTTATGACATAATAAAGAAAAAACTAATGACATAAGCATCATCCTCAGCTGTACATTAGGCAAATGAGCAAATAGCCTGCCATCATGCAAAACCAAAGCTACTTTTAGACATGTAATGAGCTCTGCAGAACCCCCTGCAATGAGGGGCTGAATGTGAGAACCCTAATGTCGATCACGTTTCTACCAAGCGACAGATCCAACAATGGAAAAAAAACGAAAGGCCGATTTACAGTCAGATTTTATGAAGCACACAAGACACGCAACGTGCCCCTTTGCGTGCTTGCGTGCCCCCTCTTGCGGCTTGCGTGCGTCCACCAATTTTTCTAACTATACGACAAAGCGATGCGAGCCTCACGCAGCCCGCAAGGCTGTGATTGGTCTGCTTACTACCTCCCGTCCAGAGTCTAGTTTCCGGTTTCATGCCCCATAATACCGGCAGAAATCACGTAAGATTTAGAAGAACGAATATAGACCAAATAGAAGAGCACTTAGCAGAAGAGATCCGAAAGTATGACCACTTGTATAACCCGTCACTGACTGGCGGATTTGTCCACCAGAAAAAGGCTCTGAGGAGCCGCAGTGGCGATGTAAATAAACAGTAGACGAAGAAGAAGACGTCTAGTGTTCCGGCAGGGAATTAACACGCGCAACCCTTGGGGAACCATAAACCGAAACAAGTCCGTCGATGCAACTGCGTGGTCAGCCACAGTTGCAGTCGCAGTACTATTAATCGGCCATAAGAGTACAAATATCTCAGGATGGAAAAGTGTGAAAGTTAGGGACGAAGATGTCAAGAGAGAATCTCCTGCTTTGTTGTCACTCCTAGATGATTAAGTGTTTGTTCAAAGTATTAGCCAAGTTGACTGAGAGGTAAGCATTGGCATTTAAAGTTAGGCAGAGTCGAAGAAAGAATGAATATTAGTGTGTGTTTGTGCGTGCGTGCGTGTGCAGCACACAGCAACAATGCTTATGGGCTTACCACTGCTGAGTATTTGCTCTCCACAGCATTCTCAAGTGTACCCAATTTAACACAGTGCTGGGCACTCACTCTGCTTAGAGCTGCAGAAGTGGGGAGGAGAAACCCTTTTTCTATTATGGAAATAGCCCTGAGGAAATGATGTCCCACCATTTCATCGAGCTAAAGCCTCGTTCTCTCACACTTTAAAGTGTCACACATACACTGTGCAAAGGAGTCCCTGCTGTGGTATGTTACACCCCATTTCAATAATTTACATTAACGGGAATGTGATTGACCAATCAGAAGTCTTACAAGGGCAGCCACCAGACACACAGCTGGATTCTGCTGTCAGGATGGAAAAGAAATGTCATGTATGGAGTTCAGTCTTCAGAAATCCCTCCTGATGCTGGGTATTATTCTGTTGTTAGTACATGCTAAATATTGTTGCTTGACACACATTTCCATACTTTGTAGATGACCAAGGCGACCAAGGACCACTGTCTGGAAATTGTCAACAAATTTGAACCCTGTTCTGAAAACCAGAAAGAAGCCGTTTTGGGAATTGATGGTAAGTCCACTTTGATTTCAAGTCGTCATCCAGTTCTCTTGTGTTTGCATCTAATTGAACATTGTTCAAATTTCTGGAGAAATGTTTAATTCTGTCTCTCTACATAAATGCTCTTATATGTCGTGCCACAAAGAGTTTCCTATTAGTACAGAATTACAGTGTTAGTGTGTGTGTTTGTGTTGAAAGTGTAGCCAGTCCAATAGGTTGTTGCCAGCTGTCAGTCAGCAACAACTTGACTCATCAGTTCTGCTTTAAAAAATCTGATAATTTTCACAGACAATTTAATTGCAATTCATTCATAAGGGTAGATGCTTTTGTTGAGAGGCACTCACAATAATAGCATGATCATGATCATGGCTGCTTACTTCTTTGAGTGTCATTGAAAATAGTACAATCTGTAATGTTTAGAGAAGTAGTACTAATGGAGTAGAATTAGTACTGTTTGTGTGTGGGTAACAATCAAAAAAAGCTTTAGTATGCATTCCATAATGATGTAAATTTACAGTGTAATTAAAATTAAGGTGGTATGAAGTATTGACAATATCTCTCTACTGCTTCTATAGTGAAACTTATTTTCCCTCACTCCTGTGCTGCAATGAAATTGAGACACTGCCTCCCTGCTGTTGACACAAATAGAAAATGTAATTGTCAACCTTTATTGCGAACTGAATCCAAATATTTAAAGTTAAGTAATGTTACCTTTTCAGACATTGTTTGTTCTAAGACTATATTAAATTAAAGCTTTAATTATGCAAGGGTCATGATTGAGATCCTAATCTTTACATGAAAAATGTGACAGCTCTAAAAAATATATTATATTATATATAATAAATATATTTTAAAATAGCAATAATAACAGCACCACCTAAAGTATAAACTGAATAAGGTCTTACCTTGACAGTTACATTTCAATAAATCAACAAATGTGGCTGAAATGTTGCAGTTTGAGTCTTTCATGAAAGTGAACATAGAATCATTGCTGGGTTTAAATAGTCTTATTCCATTTTTACACTGGATTCACACATGGGATCAACCGTGCACCTGCTGTAAAGAGCTGTCTGTTTGATCTTTCTTTCAGGTTTCACAAATTACACACGCAGCCCAGCAGGGGACATCTTCAACCCAGAACACTACAATCTGAACCAGGACATGAACCAGCCGTTGTGCAACTACTTCATCGCCTCCTCACACAACACATATCTGATGGGTGACCAGCTGATGTCACAGTCTCGGGTGGACATGTACGCCTGGGTGCTGCAGGCGGGCTGTCGCTGTGTAGAAGGTCAGCTTAGACATATGAAACATATACACACAAGGTGCATACACTTCCAGTGTATAGGCTCAGTTTAATAATGGAATAAAGGTGATATATGATCATATGTGTGTAGCTCACTTGTTCATGTGACGTGCAGTATTCTGCCTGATCTTTAAAAATTCTGTTTGGAGTGATTGTCCGAATGTTATCTTGAGGCAACATGTTCTCGGACTTCATGTCACAGAATCTGAGGGTGTCACAGAATACTGTGGAACAACACACAAACACACACACAACTTGTCTCTTTAACCAGATTCTTAGTCACCACAACGTTTCTTTTTCTCCATGACACCTGCTACATCAAAGGTGTAGCCCATGACATGACACCACCAGTGACTGAATGGTCCCAGGCTCTATGTTCCAACAGTATTCATTTACCGTGTTAGTGTGTATTGCAAATTCTTCGTCCAGCAGGAGGAAATAGCTACACTCTTTTGCTTTTGTATCTATCTTCATTGTCTTGCATTTATGTTTAAAATGTGAAAATAGTGGAGCTTTGAAAAAAAAACATAAAATCATTTAAATAAATATGTTTAGACATGTCTTTGCGTGCCACACAATGTAATATAATAAATGTTGGGGTGAGTTAAGAATAGAGGAAAACATGTTGGGGGATGTCTGGAATTATCTTCTGTAAAAAGGTCACCACCCACTCCACTGCGGTCTCTGCCCTAGGACTGAGGCCAGCAGAAATCTATGTGCGCTGAGCTCAACGCAACATATATTGCATGTAGGCTTGAATGAAGGTCAGCTGCTGAGAGATTTGTTAAAGCTGCATGTTTAGTTCTCATTGTGAACAAAGCACAAACTACAGAGCCAAAGTGGACATACTGTGTCTGGTAATTAGTGCAAATATCAAAAGCTGTTTTTGTGGAAAAGCAGATCTGATGAAGTCAGATACCAATCAACTATCAACTATAGTGTTATGCCTTTTGTGTAGCATAAAGTAGTTCTATGACAAAGAGGAAAATGATCTTTGGATACAACACACACAGCACCTGCTATGATGCTTTAGTTCCTGGTTTGGGTCTACAAGTGAGATTTGGCTTTATCAATATTTTTAAGTTTAGACAGCATTCTGATCATGTTGTCTTTTCCTCCTGTGTATACAGTGGACTGCTGGGACGGTCAAGATGGTGAGCCCATCGTCCATCACGGCTACACCCTCACTTCAAAGATTCTCTTCAAAGATGTCATTGAGACCATCAACAAGTACGCCTTCGTCAAGAATGAGTATGTTTACTCACACACACACACACATTTTCCCTTTTAATATGTTCTAAGTTTTCCTTTCATATGTTTAATTCTATGAATCACCTGCTTCCATGGATTACTCCCATGTATCATTGTCATGCTATAATGGTAGCTGTCAAAGCATAAAGCATGTGTATGTGTGCAAATAGCTCCAGCAGCATATGGACATGTATACTGCAGTACATGTGGTAGCGTTGCATTACCCGGGCTATTGGATGTAAAACATGGAGACAATTAGAGAAAGAGAGGTTTGAATACAATTTCTAGATGGGATGGATTTTGCAACTTTGTTTGAGTAAAATGTTGATGTGATTTATATCATTTAAGCATAGGCTAGAATGTAGAATATGTGCATAAGGAGAAAAAACAAAGAGTTGATATTATAGCTGCAACAAGATGTTTTGATTAATGTGTTCTTTTATATTTATATTCTCAAGTTGCACAATTTGTTTTCTAGTACAATAGTACTGAAGAGGTCCCTCCTCTTGTAAAATGTGAAAGGAAACCACATTGTGCATGTCTTCCACGATGTCTACCAAAATACAGCCAATTAATCCCTTGGTTGGCGCTTACATTGCATAATAGGACATTTAAGTTGACCTTAACTCTCCACTGTAATTCAGCTGAGCTTCTTTATAAATCTCTGTGGCTCAGGGGCATTGCAGGGCCACAGATCTAAGTCCCATTCAAACTTAATAGCTGCCTAAGGCTGTTCCAACTCCCTCTGTATGTGCGAACAATCTGTAACACGTCAGCCAACAGTTTCTCATCGATGATAAGTTGAGTTGAGATCTGGTGACTGTGAAGGCAACAGCATGTGATTCACGTCACCATTCAGTGAGTCCTTGTCCTGCATAGAACCTTTAATTTCCTTTAATTTGTATCTACAGACAATACACAGGTATATAAAGCAACCTGTGCAGCACATAAAGAAAAGAGAGCTGACACACAGACACCTTCCTCCTCACAGCATCAGAGGGTGACAACCCCATCGACACACATCACATTAGAGGATGGAGAGTTAGTCGCTATTTTTAGATCCCATCTCTTCAAGTAAAATGAAGGAGAAACACTTGCGTTGTGTGCATGTTCACCTTCAGTGTGTGATTTAGAAAACACAATCATGGTCACCATATTCCAGAGATAATTGACTGGGAAGGAGCAGGGTGAAAGGCTGCGTTCAACATCAAAGAGTTATCAGATTTTCCAGGACGCTGAATACAATCAGGCTCTGTAGACGGCTGACGGGGACAAAATTGGGATGAAAGGCTTCAATGGGAATCAACACAGTCAATATGTTGGGATGAGGAGTCTGCTTCTGAATGTAGCTGAATTTAAAAGCTTGTTTTACATGCTGCACCACAGATGCTGTGGAATATTTATTTGTATCCACAGATGGAACGACATTCATGTTCATCAGTCTTTTTACAAGTGTTGATAAAAATCATAAAAACAGTTGGCTCTGAGGAGTCCTCTTTTAGAGCAGCAGACATTTGCAGACACGTAAGTTTGTAGGTTGTTGTTTATTTTATTCAGTGGAGCTGAACCACAGGAAAAACCTTTAGAAAAGGTTAATTGAAATCCCACTGGCATGTGACCTGTTAGGATATAAGTGTGCCTTAAATATACCAGGGAAAGTTGTTGTGTTCATGCTGAACATGTCCTAAAAGTAATACAAATAAATGAGGTAAGTATCAGAATCAGACTGTATTTATTGCCAAGTAGGTTTACACCTACATGGAATTTGCTCTGGTTGTTGGTGCATACAATGAACATAAAAACACAATAAATACTACACACATAAGAAAAAAACAATATATAAAATAAAAAGATATAAAAGATATAAAAAGTAAAATGCAAAACAGGAGAGCAATGTCAATTTGTAATATGCAATGTAATGTAATGTAATGTAATATAATATAATATAATATAATATAATATAATATAATATAATATAATATAATATAATATAATATAATATAATATAATATAATATAATATAATATAATATAATATAATATAAAATGTGTTAATGTAACACATCCTTGAGGCTTGAGGGCGGGATAAAAGTCCAAGTCAGACCCTTCTCTATAACTGCCCCCTACCCCTGGAACTTTTTCTCTCCCAGTGTAAAATGATGATATGTTTTATCTTTGTTGTTTTTTTAAATTCAATGCAAAGTTTCTTTAAGTTTCTTGGGTTACTAATTAATGTTACATTTCTCAACACCAAATGCCGAATGTAGTGAAACATCTTATGACTTATTTTTTATACCCTACCCATGAACTCATTGTATCATGGGTACATCATGAAAAGTAGTGTAAAAACAATGGTCATTAACTCAGCAATATCTACCATCATGCTTTTTCGTTTGCGGCATTGACAGGAAGAAAAATGGCAGATAGATGAGGAGAGAGAGGGCAGTATGTGTCAGCCTCCCTTCTCTGGCAATTATACTCCTTATTATTCCTGTCAGTAATATCAGACTTATTGTGAGGATAAAGACATAATAATAATAATAATATATCAGACGGTGTAGTTTGTTTTTTTAATGACCGGCATGAGATAAATGTGAGTTGTGGTTGTGAAATAAGAGCAGAGCAGCACATCACAACTCAAACTGACAAAAAGCGTATATTTTTCAATTTAAACATCGTCAGTATTAGTGATAATACGTGTAAGTGTAAAATAAACATTTTAAAAATATCATTGGATTTTCCACCAGTCACCGCTGTTGTATGCCATAAAGTCTGTGAGACTGTGTCTGAGCTAACTGCTTAAATATGAAAAGCTTACACTAATAAGCATTGCTGGCATATTAACATTCGTATTCTTAGCAGATAAAATGATTACTAATTAGCACTCCACTTGGCAAAGTCCAGCTGAGAAGCATTGGAATGAGATCCTCTGGGGGGAATGGATATTTCTACCAAATGTAATTCATCCTGTAGGAAACATAAATGTCTGCACATAAAATTTTATGGCAATTCATCAGATAGGTGTTGGGATATTTCCACTCCGAATTGATGGATGTCTGAGCAACGGACCAATATTTCCATCCCTCTGAGTCCTATTTTAGTTAGATTTCATTTTGTTTTAAAGCCCCACCCAGTAGCTGCCTGTCAGTTTCTAAATATATGCTTGTATTGGTGTACAAATCCATCAGGAGACGAGCACCTGCACACTTGTCGGACATGAATTTCATGTCACCTCCCTGTGGATCACCCAGCTCCTCCCAGGCGGAGGACAATGAAATACACATTTAGTGCAACAGTCTCATCCAATATTTTAAACCTTTTATAGTACATTTTAGAATAGGCTCTAACTTAACATATTTAGCTTAAGATTCACTGAATCTATATAATTCTTTATTTGATTGATTTGTTATTATTTAATTTAATTTAAAAAAAATTTAGTTATCATTTCCTCATGTATCTTCTTAGTATTTATTTAATTTACATTATACTAATAATTGTATTGCAGCTTTGAATTAAAGTGCTGCCTAAATATTGATTTGATTTAGAGCCACTGCTTAAGCGTTGTCAAAATTAAGAGGAGTCAGGGACCTGAGAATAATTCACAAATAATTGTATTCCTTAAAGTAGCTGCTCACGTTGAGATGAGTCTCGGACTCCTACTCAGTCAGCTGTTAAGTTGTTAGATAAAATATAAGCTACTGGTTAATAAAGATCCAATCAGCTCATTAACAAATCCAAACAATTCTGTCACCAGAAATGAAATGACTTCAGACACAACAAAGTTTTAAAGGTAAACATGCACAGTTAATAGCAAAAAGACAAACTGCCAAATTACAACATTTAAGACGAGACATTTTTATTTGTGGCTATCTTGAAAAATGTTGATTTTAGTTGTTATCCTGTGTTGGTGCTTTAGGTGTGATGCCGTTACTGGACTGAACAGTGTATGCTGTCTGTTCTAGTGAAGAAAAGAGCTGACACTGAATCTTAAGTCATGACTTCTTACACTTTCACCTCTGCTGTGAGAAGCGTCTGAAGATATTCATGGAGAAAAGAAACTGTGTGTCCTCCTCGACCTTTCATCCCTGTAACTCCAGTCTGTTGTGTGTGATTATCCCTCAGTTACCCAGTCATCCTGTCCATCGAGAACCACTGCAGTGTCCCTCAGCAAAAGAAGATGGCCCAGTACCTTGTTGAGATCCTGGGGGACAAACTGGACCTGGCCAACATCAAAGCAGATGAGTCTGGACAACTGCCGTCACCAGAAACCCTCAAGGGCAAGATCCTCGTTAAGGTATCGTCAAAGTGTGGGTGCAGCGTGAAGTGTTCAGGAGAACAGACTGAGAGAGGTCTGTCCTCAGGCGATTATCTCAACTCACAGTTTCATTACCGTGAGTTTGAGGCTCAAAGAAATTACATCAAAGGCAGGAGCTATTCGACAGATTGAGGAGATGTGATTAGAGTATTTGAATATGACATGTGCAGGAGAAGAGCAGGAAAAAATATGTTGATTGAAAGATTGAATAAAAAGCATGAGATATTTATGGACTATTTGTGTGTAGTAAGAGCTGACTGCAGGCCCATTATCTGGATACACTGGTCTGATGTTATAAAAAACACTGACCAGAGATGGCTGCAGGTCGGGAACAGTTCTGGGTCTTATTTTCCCAGCTGGGTGAAGCTGCAAATTCGGAAAGAGGATGACATATTTCTACGTTAAATGATTTGTTGGATGTGGCATTCACTCACGTCTCTCCAGGTTTTACAACAGGAAATCAACATCTCATTACTTGATGCTTTTCTGCCACAGCCAATTCCTGGCAGTCGTGGGACTGACCGGGGTTAAAATAAAAAGTCTTTAAGTTTTGGATTAAAACATCCACTTTCAGACACTGTCTCACGCTGACCAAACATATATATAGGCTCCTGGGATGAATCCAGCACCAGAAAATTGGGTCACATCTAGCCACAAAGATTGTTCATTGCATTGGACAGCAGACAGCAGAGGACAATAGAATTTAGTTTGAGGTGCAGCATTAAAAGAAGTGAATTTTAGTTACATCTTTTTTAGTGCCATTGTTACTCATTATCCAACTCGTGCCCAATCTTTGATTTAGATTTTCTGGTGTTTTTTTATTTCAGTTTAGTCTGCATTATTAAGCATCTTGTTATCTTGTTGAATGTTTAAAATAACAATTTTAAAATTTTAAATTTTAAATTTTAAAACACACTGACCACTCAAGCTCAAGATGTTTACTGTTACACCGATCATATCAGCACAACTGTGTGAAAAACGTTTTCTGGTAAGCAGCATTCAGTAAAGGGTAGTTAAGTTATAAAGATTGAACAAATAATGAGAAATAACGGAGTACACAATAATGAACTCAGAATACTCAGTTCATAAGAACAAATAAATACAGAAAACAGTCAAAGATGGAATACTTGTGAAATATTGCACAGTTATTAAGATTGCACTTGTACTGTGAGTCTGTGTGTTCAATGTTTTATTCGGTTGTTGAATGTACATTATTTGTGTGAGTGTGTTGTGGGAGTCTCTGAAAAGATTTATCTCCTCAATTACCAGTGAGGGCCTGGACAAATCTGACTGGTGAACAAACATCTCCCTTGTTAAGCTGCCCTGAATTCTTGCTCCTAAAGATGCAGAGCTAACCTATATGTCACAGTCGATGTGTGTGATCTACTCAGAGCGACTGGTGTAGTTTGTTCAAGCTATATTTACCTCAGCAAAAAGCTCTTTCCTTAAAAACCTTGACAACAGCTGTATCTGTCATTTGTAATCTCACTGTGATCACTGCTAAAAACCTAAACTTCCTTTGGTCTCAGTGCAGTTATAGTTGTGATAAAGAGCAAGGCATAATGTGGTAACTGCAATGTGTATAAAGTGTTGCAGCACAGTTGTCTTCACACCTGGCTTTAACCAACAGAAGCAGGGGAGCATGTTCTGTTAGCAAGGGAGGGAACAGTACTCAGGTTAATGAGGCTGTATTGACACCAGATGCTTTCACTAAAGATGAGGCACTTAGCCAATACCTGGCACACTAAGTGCTGCTCTGCCAGCTGTTACAGCCGCATTACTATCTGGGTGCACTCGGCAGAGTGTTAGTGATGGCACCAGTGTACGAGCACTGTGAGGACCACTGATATGTAGCACTTTGGCTTTCCCAGCCTGCAGCTCAGCAGCACTCACTGTGGATTGGACTCTTATCACCCACATAGTGCTGCTGCAGGCCTCAGCATCCATGACACTGGGATGGAGAATGATTGCGAAACCACCGGACAAAGACCTCACTCTTTAATGAAAAATCCATGGAGCAGGCAGTAAGAGTGAATTAGAGAGATACCTATACCTTTTGAACCCGTACATCCTTCAATGTCGAATCTCTTCTGCAAATCTCCCCCCTTGAGGCCTGTCAATGACAATAATAGCAAGTCCAAATATACTCTGAATGGACGTTGTTGACCCACAGCTTTATCAGACACTAAATCCTCTGAGACTTATGTTAAACATGTTAAACTAAACTGATGTTCAAGACAATTGACCAAGTAAAGAGAGCTAGGCAGATACAACATGAACGCTGACTATGTTGGAAACAATTCCCTGATAAATAAATGAGATAATTTGATAAAGAATGCTTGACAATATACTAACAACAAATTACATGTCATTCATAGTAATAACATAGCTCACTTATCAAAAACAATTTATCAACTTTAATGGTCATTTGTAGTATTTTATACATTAGACACATTGATTTGCCCTGGCTAGTTAATAGTAGAACATCAATACTAAAAACAAAAGATGCACAAATTTATTTTTTAGTTTCAGGCACTTAATAACAGTTGCTCCTTTGTGGGCAAAGTTCAAATCCCAGCTCATGTTTTTGGAGCACACTTAGCCTTGATTACACATTGCCAAGGAGGGCGGACTGGGAGGACGGTCCCTCGTTGGATACAATGATTAAATGAATGGTGCTGTTTGTAATTATAGTGTGAAGTTCTGACTTGTTCTTTGCTCCTCCAGGGGAAGAAACTGCCTCCCAACATTGATGAGAACGCAGAGGAAGGAGACGTGTCAGACGAGGACAGTGCTGATGAGATGGAGGACGACTGCAAGCTGATGAACGGAGATGTATGTTCCCTCTTTGTTTTCCTCCATGCACCACATTTAATTCTTCTTTGTAACAGTTACTTGTTGGCTTGTTTACTTGTTTTCAGCAGATGGAATGTTATATTTGCGTCTATTTTGTTTGTACTTGATGGTTCATGTTAAAACTTTAAGCAGTGGTAATGGAGTGCTCTCCTCTCCTACATGGTCCTTGTTCCTTTTGTTGATCTCCTGTATCTGTGCTGTTTGCTCCTGTCTTTCTCTCTGTGTGGCTATTGTTCTCATTTCCTGCTCTTCTCTTTCCCTGTTTGTCTCTTCTTCTTTTTCTTCTCTTCAACTATTGCTTGCTTCTTTCAAAGTGGAAGGTACTGTATAAAAGCTCATTCTCAACCACCTCAGAAATCTCAACAGGTCATGTGCCATATTTTCTTATTCATCCTTTCTGTGAATGTTTAACTAGGTATATCCACATGTGTTGTGGAAGGAGTCTTTATCTGAAGCAATGCTTGGACATTTTTTTTAAGAATTGGAACAGTCTCAGATTTGTGAGAACAGATAGTTCTGAAAATAATCATCGATATGCTAATATTCGCTGAAGGGCGGATGAATCAGGGCTACTAGGACTTGGTTATTTCAAAACACAACATTATTTGTTTATTTCAAATGTTTGCGGCCTGGGTAAATATTCTACTTACTTTACTCAATAAATGTAATGGAAAATAATATTTAAGTTCAAACTTTAATAAAATCTTCGAAAAAAATTGTATTCAATGGCTGTGATAACAGTACTGTGCAATGTATATATATCCTGTTCTCACAAAGAAAGCGGAGAAGCAAATCCTGGATCCACTTCCTTCCCACGTCTGCACCAAATTTTAATTGGACTATTTAAAACTAATAAACAAATGCAGTCAATAACATAACCTCCTTGGCAGAGATGCATAATCTGGCACATAATATATTGCATACCTCTGCCCAAGCCTAAAAGTCACCTTCAATCGAAATCAAGTTCCCAAATTGCACACACTCATATAGGTGTCCCCTAAATATGGCAGATTTTTTCAAGTAAGATACATTATTCTTCGGATAATTTATGAAAATATCAATTAATGTTAAAGAAAGTGAAAATACTGCATCTGTCCCTTTGTCCAGATAGACACCAACATTCACAACTTTCATGGCATATACCACACCCTTCCACCAATTTTCAACAACTCCTTTTATTTGCATAATTGTTAAGTTAAATAGCAATTAAAACAATCTTCTTGGCTCAGTTAATTATCCTCATAGAGATGAAGAACAAGGAGTCATGCAGCAGATGGCCTGGTCCCTACAGAGACCTGATCTCAGCATCATGGAGTCAGTGTGTGATCACATGAAGACACAGAAACACTGAGAACTGAACAACTGTGGAAACGTCTCCAAGATGCTCTGAACAAACAACTTGACAATAACCTTAAGCACTGTGCAGGTGAACTGAGGAGAACCGCTGCTGCTGCTTTATAGGAAAATAGTGTTGTTGTTTTTTTCTTTGCATTGATAGAAACCCATCATCGTACTCATTTTAAAAGCATTCTCTCTTAAGGTTCAGTGCCAAAAACATTTGCACAGTACCATTACAGTATTTTTCAATTATAGGTTTTTATTTAAAAGAGAAAAGTAAGTATGTTAAAAAAAAGTTACAAAAATATCATTTTATTATTATAGTTTAACCAAATTCAGCAAAGTTTGAAAAAGGTTTATGTAAAAGATACAGAATATACCCCAAATTACATTCATCATATATGGACAGCACTGATTGGACACCACTCAAAACACACAATCCCTCTGTGGAGCTAGTAATGCTGCCTGTGGTCTGATGCAAGATCAGGGAGGTTTTTGGATTCACTCTGCCACCATGTGGCTGAGTTGAGCATGTGCATAAAGGATAACATAAAGGATGTCATGCTGTAACATCTGGAAATGCTTACATTTCTGAAGGTTCCATTCATCAACCCCTCTGGGGTTGTATTGCTTCATCTTTGCTCCTTATGAAATGTACATTCTTTTTATATTCTGCATGATGTAAAAGAACATAACTTTACAGTAAGAGCTCTGGTTAAACCAGTGGACTCAAAGGGCTAGTTTACCTAGATTATAAAAAACATATGACATGTTTTCCTCTTCTATCTCTAGTGGACTGCACCATGGTAATCATTTGTGTTTTGGTCTTCTTCCACCTCAGGACGAGTATTTCCTCTGAATAATCCGCAGAACACACTGCGAACAGTTTTCATTTTAATGATTTTTTAATTAGAGGTGATGTGGGTAAACTGCCTTATTAATTCAAACATATATATATATATTGTTAGGATACCGTACATATACATCATACTCTCACATGTGGGATGAGTTACAGGACTGAAGCAGACATTCCTTGAATGGTGTGGGATGTTTATTCAATATAATGTACTGTATAAGGTTTCAACCTCAGTGAGCTTGACTTCAGGATCTTGCTCAATGTGTTCTCTCTCTTTGACTCGTGGGACCAGAGACTTTTTCAAAAATCCTCTACAGTGGGAAAACAATTATAAACAATCACAAGTGGCATGAGGTTCTTTATTGTTACTACCAAGGTGGACTAGCTGAGGTTCTACAGCTGCACTGCCAGTAGTTCTGCTTAATTTCCAGTGTGACTGAGGGTTTTGCACATTTACCTTTGCATTCCTTACTTTGAATACTTTTGGAACATTATCACACTGACATATCCACTGTCATTATTCAAAGTTAAAATTTCATGGATCCAGCATTCATCAGTTCATCAGTCTTTTGGTCATTTTGAGCTTACAAAACATCAGGAAATGGGGTGGAAAAGGTCCATTGCAAACTCATTTAACATCTGAGAAAAACAATCTTGTTCTCAGGAAACTAATAATTTTGGGCATATTGGCTTAATAATGACATCAATGATTATTAGATTATCTACTTTTTGTCAATAAACATTGTAGTATGCCTCCATCCTCCCTCACCTCAGCTAATGTCATGATGTCATTTTAATATGTCCGCTTTTGCAAACTAATAACTTTCATCAACATTGTACGCTTATAATATATATATATATATATATATATATATATATATATATATATATATATACACTGGTCAAAATGAAGGGAACACTAAATCGTCACAGTATAACACCCAGTCAGTTAAACAGGAAGAAGGTTTGCTGTGTCTCCCCGCAAAGTCCCAAGGACAGGAACAGAAGGGACAGGAGGAGCACTGCCAGAGCCCTACAGAATGACCTCCAGCAGACTACTGTTGTGCATGTGCCTGACCAAACTATCTGGAACAGACTCCATGAAAGTGGTATGAGGGCCCGACGTCCTCTAGTGGGAGCTCAGTAAAGATTTTCAACCAAATAATTTGTTCACCAAAATCCGATTTGTGAGTGTTCCCTTCTTTTTGGAGCAGTTTGTGTATATAGGAGCTGTTCAAGGTTAACCTCCCACATCATGTGTGTAACTGTCTCTGTTTAACTGTTCATCCCCCAGACATCTGCCAACAGAAAGCAGGTGGAGAACATGGCCAAGAAAAAGCTTGACAACCTGATGAAGGAGTCAAAGATTCGAGACAGAGAAGACCCAGACAGCTTCACCATAGCAGCCCTCCCTCCAGCCGGGAAGCCCTCGGAGAAGACTGGCTCCAAGGTAAACACAAGTTCAAGTCAAAAGCACACAGCATTGAGACGGAAAAGAGGAATAACAGAATTTGATAGAATTGTAGCTGGAGGAAAAACACCATGCTTTAATTCAAAGGTACTGCAAACACACAAAAACAACTTTATATTTTTAAATACATTTCAGGTTTGGACTGCTGCAGGGGCAAAAGTGAGCAAGGCACTCAAACGTCTCTTCCTCATTAAAACAAACTTTCTTCTGAAATCCCCGTTTGACAGAAACAGGGTCTGCACCAGACAGATGCCAGTTCAAATCCCTGAGCGAGCTGTGACAGTGACTGATGGATTAGTAACACTCACTCTCTCTCTCTCTCTCTACCGTAAAAAGTAAACAACTCCAGTAGTCATCACTTGACAGCTCTGCTCCTCTCTTCACCCAAGTGTCCAAGGCATTCGGCTGCAGAGCCCATGATCCAATTACAGAGCAGTTATCCATCTCAGGCCCTGGTTTGTTTTGGTACCAACCACACCACGCTCAAATTGGCTTCTCATCATCTTGAAGTGTTCTTGGGATAGACGCTGATCACCGAACTGCTGACAGTGTGTGAATGGCGGTTATATAAATGCATTTCCTCCCAGTCTCCCCTCCAGGGTTCTCCATTGCTGCCTGGGAGGCATTAGAGTAAACCAGGAGAACTCAGATGATCTGATTGAGACTTAACCCTCAGCCAGTCAGTGTCACACATGGTTACAGTGAAAAGTAAAGCTGCTCATATCTAATGCAGACTTTCGTATGGTGCAGTTTCACTGAAATGTATGATAAGCTTAAACAGTTAAATATTCATACATTCAGGGTCGGTTATCCTCTGTGAAAGCATATTACAGCCACACCAGAAAAACTAAACCAGTACAACGGGAAAAATCTATTGTTATATTTAGCTCAATAGCAAGATATTTTCAGAAGAAACCTTTCTTGTAACAATATATAGCATATTGTGATACTTTGCAATAATAAATTGTAGTGAAAATATGTCTCACCTGAACCATGTGTGAAATATGAAGAGCTGTGCAGAGAATGCTAGAGCGAGGAATATGGCTCTTTCATATTCTTAACATGGCGGAAGATATTGTAACAAAATTGAGTTTTCTAAAAAGGAAAATTGAGTCCAAGTCATGTTCCTAATGATAATATTAGGAATGAGACTGTAATGTCTCTGAGCACAAACTGCGCCTCTGTCTGAGCAATCCGATGCTTGCAATTCCCAAAACTCTGGGAGCTTAAGTGAGACTGCGTTTGTCGCCATGTCCGTCTCTGATTACCTCCAGAGAAAATCACGTCAGGGTCACCAATGTAGGAGTCGATGGGATGAAGTAATCAGGAGATCTCTGGTTTTGTGCACCTCTTGGTGTGTTCCTACCCTGGTAACCCCACAGCTCCTTAAATGGTGTGTCAGTGTGCAAACCACATTGTGCAAACCACATTGTGCATTCAATTAGTGTAAACCAATGTAACAGTCTTTGGGGAATTCTGTCTCATCACATGTGTCCACTACAATTTATTATTTTAACCAGCTTGTATTAGGATTGAGCGATATGACTTCAAATCAGTATATCATTATTTCAAACTTTTACCTTGATTACAATTAGTGACCGATTATGTATTAGAAATAAAATATAATTATTTGTAAGAGTGAACCCTCTGTACTGCCCAGTGCGGACTGTAAAAATCTGAATAATCCATAGAACATCAACATTTGAATGATTTTTTAAATAGAGGTGATATGGTTGAACTGCCTCATTAATTGTCTATATATCAGCATTTATAGACAATTAATGAGGCAGTTTGTTTCAATGAGGAAGAGACACTTCAGTGCCTGGCATGTAACATATACATTGTGGGATGGGCTACAGGACTGAAGCAGCCATTCCTTGATTGCAGTGGGATGTTTATTCAACATAATGTACTGTATCCTGTTTGAACCTCAGTAAACTTGAGTTCAGGATCTTGCTCAATGTTTTCATCTCTTAACCTTGTGAGACCTGAGACTTTTCCAAAAAAAACTCTACAGTAGGAACAGATGAAAGAAATGTAAACAGTAGCAAATGGCATGAAGTTCTTTATTGTAGTTTGAGGACTTTACTGTAACTGATGCTGTGAATGGCTGAGGTTCTACAGCTGCTCTGTCTGTAAAAAAGCACAAAATGGTGTGAAATTATAGAGTATATAGCATGTATAGTATGCATTTATCTACTGTACAGGGCGGACTGGAGAATACATTCAGCCATGGATCTGTAGGTATAGGGGGGACATAATGTGATACGTTTTCATGTTTTAACATGAAAACATCCTTTTACAGTATTACTGACCCACTGACCTGTTGTTCTTCTGAGAAAAAGAAGTTGGCAGTAGTTTGACTTGTTTACCCACTTTAGTTTTCACTCATGATCAGATATTTAAGCTCAGCACACTTAGTGGTATCTCAAATGTGCGCATGAATTGACAAAGAGAGCTTTTAGAATTGTATTATCACATACACTTGGAACCAACTCCTCTCCAGTATTCAGAGAGATGAAATCAAGCTTCACTGCCCAGTGATTTGTTCTGACTTGTTTGTTCTGTATCTCCCCATCCAACTTTCACAGCTTTAATTTGGAAATAGAGTTGAAATACAGATTTATTATTGTTTGATTGCAAGGTTAATTTAATTAATATTATGTTTTGTGAGCAGCTGAAAAATAAGTACAGATACAAAGAAGACTGCACAGATAAAGATATTAGCTTAGCTCCAGCAGTCAATGCAGTGTCCAGTGCCACATTCTGGTGTTATTCTACATGTGAGCACGGGCATCAATAGAATGACAGTGGAGTATTTCCTTCAATAACTATTACACCTAGTTATTTTTCTAATCATTTTAAGTCCTCAACCTTTTAGAAAAAACACTCATGCTCAAATAGAATCGTTGACATGCAAGTAGAATCATTTCTAATGTTGCTTCAGTGTTTGTTAATTTTTTTGTTGCTGTCATGTTTGTGATGATTATTGTCTAGTTTTGAATTCACATTAAGTGGGGAGTCAAAGACAAGAGTTCCAGAGCACTTGGACTGGTTTCTTTCTCAGAGCAACCAGTTTGAATTCAGGAGACTTAATCATCCCAAACAAGTCTTAGTATAGCAGAATGCATGCGATAAATGTGACATAATCTTAAAGATAAACAAATACCTTTTTCCCATTTTCAGTTACTATTTTAAAAAATGTTTCCTTACACATCATGCTAAGGTTATCCTCTGCTGTCAGGGTAAAAGTGAGGATGGGACGGACACAGCAGACGAGGCTAATCCCAGCAGCAACAAGCATTCAAGTCGTTCCTTTATTGGGAGCTTTTCAAAACGCAAGGTTGGCTTTTCTCTTTTTTACTTCTCCTCTCTCTGCTTTGCTCTGTTTTCTGCATAATCCTCCCCCTGTATATCTCCTCAATCCTACATCTTCTACGATGTGAAGAAACTGAAGACAGTAAATAGTTCCATCATAAGCTGCTTCTCGTTCATTTGGGTAAAGAAGAGCAGACATCTTGATTATTCATCATGTGTTATCACATGACGCAGTGGGTTGTTGCGTTAACATGCCATTCAGCCATAAAACTGAATTAAAAACCTGCATGAAAGTAATATTAAAATGGAACAATGGAAAGAGATTGGTAGGTTAAACTAAATAACAGTAATAATCTCAGTTCATATAATCATCAATATTACAAAGAAATTAAATAAATCACTTGTGACCAAGAAAACCTCCCAAGCTGCTTTTAAAGATCCCATGAATCGGATGTATGAGGTGTTTTATTTCAAATATCTGCGTGTGTCTGGTAATAGCACAAAGCTTTGGAGGGAACTGTCATGAATATCGATTGGTGTTTGGAGGAGCTAATAGAACTGATGACAGACTGCTCTCTGTTGTCAAGGACTTCATGTCACCACCTTCACCTACACCTGTGGATTTAACCCATGAATCAGGCATCCTAGGTCCCTGTGCACCGGTTACTATTGGATGCGGAATGAGGCAGCGCCCCTGAGTGTAGGATGAGTCAAAGTGTTTTGCAGGGAGAGAAATGACTCCGATGTCAAAACCCTGGTATTTATATCAAGAGAGTTGAGACATTTAAGCATGGCAAGTGAGACATCTACTGAGTAGATTTCAGTATAACTGAAAAGTGGAGTATTTAAAGTGCATCCCCTCACTGAAGCTTTTTCAGATCTTCTGTTGTGTGGCACTTGACCAGATTACTCAGCAGCTGTCAGTTTGAGACAGAGTTATGACTTTCCCCATTGTCCTACTTATTTTATTCATGTTACTTCCCCTGGACAGTTTCTCAGAACCAGTTAATTGACTTGCTCTGTAGAGGTGGAAATAAGTGAGTCTCCTTGTTATCTGACACAGTTATATGGTCAGAAAACAATGTTAAATTCATCTAAAATCACATCTTTTTGTATTTTGTCAAAAAATTATATAAAACTGTATAAACTAAAAAGATGAATCAAAGGCTTTAACTTGACTTAAGTTTTGTCTGTGTTCTTATTGCTTTTCTCAGGTTGCCATCAGATCTGGGTCTTCAATTTTAGTTTTCCGAGATATACAATACACCTAACCCCAACCCTATTAGTTTCCCTTTTGAATCTTTCCAGAAGGGAAACATTGACTTTTTAAAAATATTTGTGGCCTTTGGTGTAAGTCAGTGAAAAAGAGAGAGGAAACAGAGTAAGAGAGCGTTGAAATGATATCTAGTGAATGGTCCAGCCAGCATGTAGCCAAACTAGGAATCTGCTGCTTAAGGCGTATGCTCCTACATGGGATACGCCTTTATACATTGACAGCTTTAAACTTTAATTTTCACTTGTAATCAAAGCCTGATACACATGAAAATGGGACCCACATTTTTCTTTGGTCCCTCATTTTAGCACTTTTTGTCTCTGCAGAAAAAAACGACCAAGCTGAAGAAGACATCGAGCTTTGAAGACACAGATACTGATCAAGAGAGCACAAGTAGTGTTTCCCGTGTCCCCCTGCACCACAGCAAGTATGCTATACACGCACACACACATACACACACAGACAAACTTTTTACAGTGCAGTGCAGATCAACCGTTAACCCATTAAGACCAAGGGCATGGAATAAAAACACACTCTTATAAGTCAGGACCATTTGGAAACAAACACCTGACTCTGGATGGTTTTCTGAAGAACTGACAGAATTGCCAACATTTACAAAAAACAATTTGTGAAACATTTGCTTTCATTTTAAATTAACTTTTTCCCTAAGTTTTGTGAAACATAAAAAAAACTATAAAGCCAGCAAACTTGTAGAGATTCCCTCTTCTTTCCCATCCTCCTTAAACAAATCGTCTCAGTCATTGTGATTTTAATTGATGTTTTCTTCAATTAATCTCCGCTTCAATATCGCTGCTGTCTGAAAATGTCTGAAACGTTACATATCCCATAATGAGCTCCGCCTTCACCGCTACTAGCCCACTAGCCGTGTGTGTGTGTGCACTTTTGTAATCTGTTATAATTTCTATGTTTCTCTCACAGAAAGAAGAAGACAATGAAGTTATCTAGAGCTCTGTCTGATCTGGTTAAATACACAAGGTCGGTTGGTCTCTATGACATTGAAGCAGAAGGTGAGAAGCTCTCTGAACAGTTGTTCACTTACTTACTCAAATAAATGAGCTCATGGGGTCCATTGTGATGATACTCACACATTCAGCGGTTTCAAACTTCATCTGAAATGCCTGTTTATTGAATCCTACGTTTGAATTAAATGGAAATGTATGAGCCCAATGCAGAAACCTAAGATGCCTTTGTGTTCCTGGCAGCCAACTGCACCTGGCAGGTGTCGTCGCTCAGTGAGACCAAAGCCCATCAGGTGATGCAGCAGAAAGCTACGTCCTTCATCCACTTCAACCAGCGGCAGCTCTCCCGCATCTACCCGTCCTCTTATCGTGTGGACTCCTCCAACTTCAACCCTCAGCCCTTCTGGAACGCAGGCTGCCAGCTCGGTATGAGCTTAACCCGACTCCCCATGCGCACCGTGTTTTCAAGATTCAAACGCTGTTGCCGCTGTCATTATATATTCAGGCTGTTTGTCAAGACTTTGGTTAACAGTCGTTTTCTGTTGGGCAGCTGCTTCGGTAAGAGCAAAAGGGTCACCAACACTGCAGCTGATCAACAGAAAATGACTGTTAGCCTGCAAATGGAAGTTAAATACCCAACAATAAATACGAGAACTGCTTTGATTTCAGTTGCACTCAACTACCAGTCAGAGGGCCGGGTCCTGCAGCTCAACAGAGCCAAGTTCTATAGCAACGGCAACTGTGGCTACATCCTAAAGCCTGTCTGCATGTGTGAAGGTCAGTACATTAAAACTAGACCTCATGGGTTTCTTCATTCAGTAATTTCATTTTTGCACTGTCACTGCTTATTTTGGTCATATGTGAGCATTAGGAGACATGTGCATTTGTAATTTTGATCATACAGCACTCAGAGTTGTCCTAATGAATCATAAGAAGAGTAATTCTGAATACATACACCATGCTGTGGGCCTTGTGTAATTTGCAGCACATGTAATCTGTAGTTTATATTAAGAATTGCTTTTAAATATTTTTTATGCTTTATAGTTTGTTTCAAAGGCCATTCTTAAATCCCACATTTTAAATTTAAAGTGAATCTTGTTTCTTGTTCGATAAGATTTTTTAATTCAAAATGTTAAAATAAAACTTCAACATTTTAGAATGACCTGTTAAATTGAGTTGGTGAATCATTACAAATAACCTGTGTACTTCTTTCTACGCTCTGCAGGTGCCTTTAACCCCAACCTGGAGGACCCGCTGCCAGGTCAGATGAAGAAACAGCTGGTGTTGAAGATCATCAGCGGACAACAGCTGCCAAAACCCAAAGACTCTATGTTAGGGGACAGGGGAGAGGTAGGACACTTGTACACATCTAGTCTCCTTTGTTCTAAGTGAATTACACATACACTAAAATATATAAATGCCCAAAAATTTTATTTGTTTGTTAAAACAATTCACTCAGTATATGCCTGTAAAATGTTCCCTGTTTTAAATAATCTTAAATCAATAGGATTGATTTTTGCTGTTAAATAATTTCATTTGTTTTATCCATGCGGTTAAAAAAGTAACACCACCAATGTCCCATACAGCTTTGTGCACCACCGCTGACTTATTTTAAATCTCAGTTGTGAGCAAGACAGTGTTAGAAGAGTGTGGTGATAACTGAGGTGAGGACTGTCTCTAGGGAAAGCTAAATTGACAAGCCAGATGGCTTGTTAAACGGAACCATCTGTGAACGTTTCTTTAGAAACTTAGGCAAAAGACACTTTTAAAAAACGTCTGGCAGGCGATAGGATGAACTTTCTGTTTATCACTTTATACCAAGGCTGTCAAAGTCAGTAAGGGGAAAAATGTTCAGTGTCATTTTTTATTCTTCTTTCAATGGAGCAATAATCTCCAATTCTGATATAACTGATGCTACAGCAGCATCGACGCTAACATCCTTGAAAATGATGTTAATAAAACCATCGCTTCTGTCTCTGCCTTAAGTTCCTGACTGATAGGATGATAACTAGTCCAAACCTCCATGGTTTGGCCACAAGCAAACAGCTGTGAGACTGGAAAGATGGATTCTTGCCTGTGATAAATAGGGTTAGGTATTATTTGGATTTTTCCTGATACCTAATAAATCAATACCTTTAAAGCAGGTCTGGGGCCTTATTAGTGCCAGAAAAACTCAAAACATTGCGGTTACCCGTTTTAAGTATACTTAAAGGGATAGTTTACCCAGAAATTAAAAGTTGTATTCAGGGAGCATCAGAAATGTACAACCCTAATGCTGTGAAGCGTATTTCTGTCAGATCATTGATCCCTTCGTGGAGGTGGAGATCATTGGCCTTCCAGTTGACTGCTGCAAGGAGCAGACCAGAGTGGTGGATGATAATGGTGAGTAGATGAACAGTTGAATTTTCTGGTTCATCTATGTTGAGGAACATGTTTCTATTCATTCTCTGCAGTCGTCCACCTTTCTGCAGGAGCCTAAACATTAACACATGTGCTGTGTGCGTCAACCTTACCCGAAGTGGCTGTAACTCTATTCCAGCCACATGATTGGTTCGGCGCAGTGCTATTCTTATTATTATTGGCTGTTTGTGTTGTCTGTCAAAACATTGAAGGAATAAGTTGTATCAACCCCCCCCGATACAGTTCAAGATAAGTCATTAACTACTGCCCTGTTTCCTGTGGATGCTCGGTTGTCCAGCTTCTGTGTGCTTCTCACTGCTGGGATTTGTGAACTGAGCCACACATGATGTCCTGGTGTTTGTTTGAGGGGATCTGTGGTTTGTTGTAGTATACCTTTGTCATATGATAAGGGTTAATGTATGTGCGGTTTGAGCAGTATGAATGCGTTCTTCTGATCTATAATTGATTAGCTCAGCAAGAGTGGAGACATGCACAGCCAGCACCTCTCTGTCAGCACAAACACACACACACACACACACACACACACAAACACGCACTGAATAATTGATGAGTGCTGAGCTCGCTCTCTAACTTTGTCCTGAACCATCCATTCTCTCTGTTCTCCATCTCTATTACTTTCCCCCCTTCTTTTTTATTTGCTCACCCTCTTTCTATGTCCTGTCTCATTTTTTTCTTCTATCTTTCCATTCCCCTCCGCCCCTCCATCGTCCTCCTGCACCCTTGCTTTCTCGGGGCGGTCTCATGCAGGGTTCAACCCGATGTGGGAGGAGACTCTGGTGTTTACGATCAACATGCCAGAGCTGGCCCTGGTGCGTTTCCTTGTGTGGGATCATGACCCCATTGGCCAGGACTTCATCGGCCAGCGCACCATCGCCTTCAACAGCATGATGCCAGGTATGACATGGTGCTGCACCTCATTTAAGATGGAACTGCTTATGCAGATCATGTATTTATGCTTACCTCTAAAAGCTTAGATTTAGTTTTTGTTTCTCATGTTTACATGGAAATTCTATTTCATTAAAGAAATGAGCTGTTATGGTAAAGATGTGAAAATCAGGCATGAACGTGGCTGCTCTCTCATATCATGACATTTTAAAATAATATATTTATTTAAAAAGATCAGTGTTACTCTGGTCTTTTGTACTGATTCTGACAATTGCTGTTTGGTATACTATTTTGTTAATAATCACTGTAGCAGAGTTTATTAACAGAATATATTCTGGTTCTTTGTGAGAATGAGATGGGTAGAGTTATATTAGGTACATTGTGGGAGAATGAATGTGGTTAGGCTAGCTTAGCCTAAAGATTAGAGGCTAGCTGGCTACCTCAAAGGTTTGAAAATTCACCTGACAAAACCACTGAAAATAACCTGTCTCTTTCAATTATTTAACCCATACAAGGGATGTTGCATGCCAAATCAACTGATAATCATTGCACAGATTACATTAACTTAAATGCACCATAGGCAGCTGTTTCATATGGACTAATGCATGCATTTGATTGGACACATTTTTGCAAATAGTCTATACTAAGGAATGGAAACTGTGGCCAGAAAACCCAGGACGTCTCTAATTCATAAAAAGAAAGATTAAAGTAAAAGTAAAACACTTTATAAATCTGCCCTGCACTCTTTTGTAGCATTTCCTACTACATTAGAGTATCCAGCTACGACTTGGTGAAGGGAACAGCCAAAAACTGGGATCACTGTCAAGAACTGCCTCACTGATGAGATGCCACAAAATCCTTTACTGATCAAATACATTAATAGCATATATTTCTTCTTACAAAATGTTTTTACAACTAGAAGACAAGACTAAATAGCAGGTGTAGTTGGAGACCTTATTAGCATGACTGGAAACAGACAGCTCAGTGTCATCTACGTAGAAGTGGAACGAGGGCTGGGCAATATGGAAAAATTTTTATCACAATGAATTTGTTCATATTAGTTGATATCGATATATATCGCGATATTAATAAAAAAACTTGTGATGGTGTATATTGTTAAAGTGTGAAATAAGTGCAGGTCAGAGAGGGAGTGATAAAGAAACAGACTCCGACAGTGACGACAGACACAGGACGACCAGACCTTTAATGAGCGTTTGTCCTGAAGCAGCAGTGTTACAATTATTCAGCTGTGGAAACTCGCAAAAACAATGAACATAGCGGAAAACATTAATCGATTTTGATCAGTCCCTGCACCGACGCAGAGTCGTCAACCTCAATGCAGGAGCCCAAACATTAATATTAGGGCTGGGCAAGTTAACTCGTTTTAATCGAGTTAACTCAAGTGATGAGTTAACTCGATTGTTTATCCGCCAATTATTTTCTTTTTCCTGTTCTGCAGCATTATTTTCTTTTTTCCTGTTCTGCAGCAGTCAGCAACAGACTTTCACAAAATAAAAGCCTGACTTTCACAATAAAACAATAAATAATCAAACCTGAGTGAATGCGAGATAAAATAATTAATCGAGTTAACTCATCACTTGAGTTAACTCGAGTTAGAAACGAGTTAACTTGCCCAGCCCTAATTAATATATGTGTAAACCTAACTCTAACTCTATTCCATTCACGTGATTGGTACGGCGCAGCGCTATTCTCATTATCATTGGCTGTTCGTGTTGTCTGCTAAAACATAGATGGTAGAGTTCTATTGACGTTATATCGACCATGTCGTATTTAAAACTTTAAGTGACCATGTAGATTATTGCGATATAAGTTATATCGCAATAATTATCTCTATCCTTTTTTTGCCCAGCCCTATGCCCCCTTAATGCTGGAAGCTCCAAATTTGACCATTCAGCAGAAAATATAAACAGAATGGTAGTGGGCCAAGTATAGGTTCTAGAGGGACACCATACCATAAAGCGTGGAGGGTATCTGTTATTGATTTTGTTAGATAAGATCTGTACCTCACTGTACTATGTTATGGCGTCTCAAAATCTAGTAAATGTTTCTGATCAATGATGCTAGTAAGGAGTTTGATTCAAATCATTGGCTAGAAGTAGAACATATACAGAAAAAAAGGATCATGTGGATTGACCTTTGTGTCACATAAATATGTGATTGATACAACACGCATTCATCGAAAGCCATGTGTTTAACTGACTGATAATGTGCCTGTTTCTCTGATGTGTCTGTATGAAGGTTATCGCCATGTGTACTTGGAAGGTATGGAGGAGGCGTCAATCTTTGTTCATATAGCTGTGAATGACATCACTGGTAAGGTAAGTACTTCGATGAAAACCAGCTGAAAACAATAAAATATGTTACATTTACATATCTGTTTCCATCTCCAATTTGTGAGACTCCCTCTGTAAGAGTTTAAATATAATAATAATAATAATATAATTTATAATATTTCGGCCAATAACATTTAAACTTCACAACACAACATTTTTGAAGGGGGATCCTCAATCAAAGGCACACTTAGAAAAAGGATGATGTTATTAGTAATAATTCAGAATTGTTCAAGAATGATCAGCAGACCAGTTGCATGGTGTGTGTTGGACTTGTTCACTGGTTGCTGCAGTGCTATTGTTTGACCTTCAGAACGATGTTGGTCATATTTTAAGTTTTTTTACATTGCTACTATATGTTTAAACAGATTTGTATTTTCATAATATTTAGAGAGTTTTTAAATTATATAATATTTTATTTATTAAGATTAACAATATAATTTAAGTCAAACCATATTGCCGGCTGAAAATAGATTAACATTATTTAGAAAAAAGTTATAGTCAAGCTTCACACATTGTAAAAAACCAGTACCACTGATGTCATACATGATGTGATAACATAGAAAATAATGATATTTTTCAGATTTGTTTGCACAAAAAATGTGCCCCCCCTTTGCCCTTATTCAAGTGTATTGTTTCGGTCAGTTTTCTTTGCTCTTTACGTCTAGTGGAAAGGAACTCCTTCAGACAGCTAGCATACAGTGATATTTTGACAATGGTTTCTTGTCAGCTTTGTGTCAATATTTTGTCTATTTTCTGTTGAACATGAAAGTGCCCCCATACACAAAGCCTGCTCCATAAAACGTTTTTCCCACTCAGCTGTGGATGACCTAAATCCCATCCAACAGCTTCAAGTACCACCAACTATGAGACCTTACTGCCTCACATTATATGATATTTTCAGCCTGCATTCTTCTGCAGTCATTATATTCATGCAGGTAGAATACCTGGAGGCCCAAAGCTTTATTCTACAATATTCATAATTTCAGCTGAACCATTTACTTTCACTACATTAAAAGTGGGGCTGTGGTAGTTTCTGGTTACATGAATAATATCCTGTATTTCTTTTTCAAAGTTTTATTCTTAGGTTATAAATAATTTAGGTGTCACTATCTCCTGTGAACACTCTAGTCTCACTTCACTCAGCCGTGTCTCCAGACAAATGTAAATGACATCTATGTTGTTCATTGTCCTTGCTTTGAACTTCCTCTTTCTCAGCTGTTGCCATGAGCCTCCTGTTGTGATTTCTCTCTTATCCCCCCCACCCATTATTTTCTTTCTTTCATCATCCCCATCTCTGATTTTCGCTCTCTTCCTGTGTCTGTTTGTGATTCCAGTGGACCCCTCTTTTTCCAAATGCACCATTTAGAGGCAAGACATTTTTAGGAGCCCTGAAGCTGCCGCTCAGAACTCAGGTGTAGTGAGACCCAGTCAGCATCTTGCATGAGCCGCACTCCACCCTCTAGCCACCTTACTGACAACCCCCCGTTCACACCCCCTTTTATCAGCCAATTTTAATATGAGGCCAACTCATGTCTCACATGAGTTATGATGGCTTGACCTGCCTGCATCTTCATTGACCCTCAAGTAGATCCAATGTCATCAAGCTGCCCAGTTAAAAGGCTGGATAGAGAGGCCAAACATATAAGTCAGGGAATCTGCCAGGCTGCAGTGATTTCTCTGTGCTGTGTTGTGCAGAGAGCATTTTTTCCTCTTAACTCAGGAGTTTTTCAGTGTGGTTCACTGCAGGGGTATACGGTTCCACTGCCTTTGATGGCACTTCTCTTTTGTAATTGTATACATTTTTTTTTATAACTCTTGAGTTTGGTACATGTCTGAAAGCAACTTTAGAGAATGCCTGGCAACAAATACAGTAGATGGAAATGCAATTGGTTGATGATAGATATTTGCTTGGAAATGGCTCTGAAACCCCAAGATGACTGTGAGTTTATGTTAAACTGTTTGGCACTAGATGTTGTCCTTGAGTCTCTTGGGCCAACATGTAATGAAATAAAAATCAAATCAAATATTTTCACAAAGTTTGGAGAGATTGCTCTAAAATCTGGCTGTTGACACCCTGCTTCCAGCTTTTAACATTTTGAGAAAGTAAAGCATTTCTGGACTTTTCTCAGTACTAGATGAACATTGGTATAATAACAATAACCACATCATTTTGGAGTACTGTATAATATGTATACTATATATTATTATTTGCAGAAATTAAAGTCAAAGGCTCTTCTGGCATGATTTGCAGCTCAGTCTACATTTCCTGTTTTTCACTCAGCCAAAAGCTCTTTTCAATATTGTCTCGTCTTTTTGTCTTTTTTGTTGCCTTCCCGTTGTCAGATGTTCAGTAATCCTTTCACCTGGGGTCAGACTACTTGAATCTACTTCTTACACGTTGTCCAAACTTTTTTTACAAGACAAATGATAACAACTGTAGGTTACACAACATATTAACTGCGTCTTGTTCCTATACTGTTCCATTTAGTTTGGCATGTCTGTCTGTGATTTTAACAGTCATCAGTTTCATTGTTTAAATGTTTTCATGTAGGTAGGATTTGACTCCCCGTCATTGTGACTGCTGTCCAGTGTCGAGCAGAATTATAATTTATATTATGTTTAATCTCAAGTAAAGAAAACAGAAACATAGCTTGAGGGCAGGCTTTGCTTCTGATCATTTTGACTTCCCTCTTTTGATTAATTATACAAAATATAATAATCTTACAAATGAGAATTTTCTATATAAAGCTACAATTTGTTTAGTCTGTAATTATGGTAGTTTCTTGAGGTTTTTTAATTAGTTCAGTTTATTAGCATAGTTTAATTACTATATAGAAAAATAAGGCAGTTTATGTACCAACTGCTAACACATGACTGCAGTATTGTATTTTTCAGATGTATCCACAGAGTCTTTGTGGTCCCACTACTGAATCCCTGCACACAGTAGTTTCACATCACCCTATTTAGTTGTAGAGGTAAACATGGCTTGAGGTGCACTGTGTGTTTGACTGGTAGTTTCAATAAAGTATTTGTCTACTAATATTTAGTTATTATATTTATACAGATGTGTGGTGCTCAAAATGTATAACAGCCTAACACTTTGAATCTAAGTAGAATTCAAAGCTAGTCAGCATGGATTGCATCTGAATGATTATATTAAAAACTATATGTTATCATTCAAATTATATTACAGAGTATATTGATTTCCTTTTGTACGCATGCTCACTGTACAACTATCCATGTGCTTTTGAAATAATGCAGCGTGGACTAGTGCCACTTGCATTAAAACAAATGTTTTCCCGCACGACCTCTCTGTGATTTACTTTAAGCTTTCTTGTTTGTATGACAATAATATTTCATTGTGTTTTTTTCAGGCCAGAGCAGTCAGCGGCATAAAAGGGCTGTTTCACAGAAACCCAAAGCAAGCTTCCCTGGACAGCCATGCTGTTGCACAGCACAGCCGTAAGCACCCGTTTGGTGCCCACCTCCTGCGCCGCACTGCCAGTGCACCAACCAAAGGCCAGCCCAAAATCAAGAAGGGCTACCCAGAGATCACCATCGACACCAAAGACTACAGCTCAGAGGGCGCTAGTGAGGATCGAGAGTCCGAGGACCGGGACAAGGCCTCGGCTGCCGCCTCTCAACAGCCCACGCCACCACAACACCCGACTGGGGTTTCACTGGCATCCCACCAAGCCACCAAGGCGCCCAGGGACCATCCTGACACCAATGGGGCTTTTCACCCTGAGGAGGGTAAAGGTAAGAGCCCACTTTTTGCTAAGCGACGACCCATGAGTGAGCCTCCGAAGCGAGCCAGTCGGCTGCGCTTTCACCACTCACCGGACATGAAACCAGGGGTTTTTGCGCGTGTTGCACTTAACAGCTCAGGCCGGGTGGGAGTGTCATCCAACTGCATCACATGTGTGATTGGCTCAAAGGAGAGTCCAGAGGCTGAAAGAAGGGGTCAGGTTGAGGAAAGGCCCAGATGCAAATCCAAAATGGTTGCAGGGGAGAGACAGGAGGGAAGTAATGGCTCCTCGTCAATCAAGAGACAGGTTAAGCCAGAGCCTGTAGCCAAGCCCCAGCCTCTAGATGCCCAGCCAGAGTTACAGCAGTCTTCCCCCGAACTCAAGTCCTGCATGGATCCCCAGTTTCAATACTTACCCCAGGCTCTCCTCCAACCTGTCACCTTTCCCAAGTCCAAAGCCAGGCAGACTCTGGGTACGCAGCACATCCGTCCTCAGCCTCACTCATCACAGAGGAACACCCGGTCCTGCAGTGTTCCCCGTAGACACCCTGCCAACACTGTAACACCCGCTCAAAGCCTCACACCAGACTGCAGGACCAATCTCTGTTGGCAGCAGGCAACACCCCCCAGCTATGGTGCGGTTTGTCGCTCAATGCTCATCCCATTTCCTGCAAATGAAGCTCTTTTGCTCAGTGACAGTAGCAGCTGTGACAGCTTGCACAGTGTGAGCAGCTTTGAGTCTCTTCCGATGCTTCCTCCATGTTCGGTCCTCGACAGCCGCAAGAGGGCTGTAGGCACCCTGCAGCGTGAGATGAACGCCCTTTTTGCTCTGAAAATGGAAGAGTTGCGCAATAAGTCCCCCATGTTCTTTGCTGGTAAGATGTCTCTGAGACAGTCTTGATAATAACCCAGTAGCTTCAGTGTAGTGGTTGTAGTGGACCTCTTACATACTGTAGACTCTACAGTGTAATGTAGACTTTTGGTTAGGTTCCATACGTACCAAGAGCATAAATGTGGTATATTGTGTTGTTAAAAACCTGTTAGAAACCCCTGCTGTTTACCTGTAGGTAAGACTCACCTTGATATCCCATGTTTTCCTGATAGTTTGAAGACATTTTTTCCAATTTAGAGTAGATTTTTGGGTTATTTTCACTGAATTACATTTTGGCTGATTAACTCCCATTTTGTTGCCTTTCTTTGCCTTAAAATACTTTCCCTGATACCACTCACCTTTTTGGCAGATGAGAAAAGTGGTAAGTTACAACCTAAAATTAATGGAGGTAGTTCTGTTCAATCTAGTGACTTTAACTTTAATGCATGTACTCTAAAGTAGCATAAATACAGAAAGCTCCAAGCACATCGTCTCCCCCTTTTAGTCCCGTTCACCAGGCTGCAGCTGGCTGCCACTCCTAATGGTGCAACAGTGTTCCAGATATTTTTGTACAAGGTGTTTTGATTTACAATAACACATTTATTCAGGCCAGTCCTATGCTTGTGTTTGTTTATACAAAAGTGTGAGGTCCACATGGAACGTTGACGGTTGTCTGTTAAGATGAACAAGTCATGCTACTCTATGGTTCTCTGTAAACAATGCACAGTGATTGCAAGGGAGAAATATCTTTTAAAAATCCTCTGTTAAATATATGTACCACTTATAGGCCGGAACACAGCCTGGACTGGTCGCTAGTCTAAAAAAAACATTGTCACTATCTTTTCCTCGCTTGTTAGACCCATAATTGGGTTTCATCTGAACATATTTGACCTAATTTACTATTTGCAAATCCAATTTTCAAAAACTGAAACTTTATTCGAATTACTCTATATTCCCACTGTCAAAAAATGAAGGCAAAATGTCCCTGATACAGGTGCTGCCATCTTGTGTTGAGAACGTTATTCGGAGCCAGAGTCTACACAGTAGTGATTTTAGAATGGAGCCCCAGTATCAAGCTCCTGCTGATACATGCAAGTCAGTCTCACCCGTCTGTCATGACGTCCTAGCCATTTTTTATAGCATTTAATTACTAACCAAGGAGTACGGGGTGACAAATGAATTGAATAATGTGTTTTTCTTTAATTATTTGAAATGAGGAGAAAAGCAAAATGATTTTTTTTGAATAGAAAAAGTTCAGTATTTATTGCTGCATCAAACTGTGTTTATTACTGATGACCTTATCATCTTTTTACTGTAACAGAGGTTTTTAATACTACGTCTAATCCACCATTACAAATTAGTAATACTCTACTACGAAGTAATCTACCATCATTTGGACATTGTTTGTCCTACTAAAACTGCTTTAGCTCTGGAAGTCACAAGGCACTGATGTCGGGAATGCGTCCAGCTGAAAACTCCTCGTCCTCCGTCACATGATATATTTCAGGAGAGTTCAGTTCTTGCTCAACACCAGCTGTTCTATACAAGCCCTTTCCTTTTTAGGGAGTCAGATTTATGGCCCTCCGTATACAGCAGATGTGTGCTTACAATTGTTAGTCCCACATCGCTGGCTGATGCTGTACTTTTTATCAAATCATGTGATGGGTTTCTCTCCACAGCTTTACCTCATCTTTCTTCCTTTCCAGTGTAAAACAAAAGCTGTTTGTTTATTTAGTGATTGATCTGCATTAATATCTCTTGTTAAGATGCTTTCTCTGTCCTGTGAACTGATTCCTTTCCTCCATTTCCCCCTCTCTTCTTTCCACTTTTGCTAAACTCCTTTTTCCCCTCTGTCCCTTTTGCACGCTCTCTCTGTTCCTAGTGCAGAATTGAGGGGATGACCAGAGCCAGGTAAACTGCTGAATGCATGTAGCCTTAAAATACAACCTTCACTTCACCATTCACTCTTTCCTACCCCACCAGCCTGCTTCGTCACACCTCTGGGGGTTGGTTAGGTTTTGTAATCCATTTTTTGCTTTATTTTCACATAGTTTTGCAATGCAAAAACTGTTAATGATATCAATGGGTAGTAATGGGAGCACAATGCTAACAGGGCTCCAGAGTGCGACTATTTTAGACTAAATATTTTAATTGGTTGCACCAGTGCGCCTGGAATGTATCTTTTCCCCAAAATAATTTTTAATAAAAAACAACTGGGTCTATGGACCTTTGCCTTTGACAATCATTAAAGTGATTGATTAATAATGATTAATTTTTCAGCGTATAGAGGGACATTTTATGTACACACTCACAGACAGCCATCGCACACTTAATGCGCAATGTGTGTTAAGGCTCCAGTATGCTTCTACGTATCCGTTTCTCGGAGAGGGCTCCACAGGGGGCAAAGAGTCTTTTTGATTTTTGCTTCTCCGACCACTGTACGTCGAAAAAAATTCACCGCCAAACCCATAGGTGGCGCAACGGAAGACGAGCTCAGAGAAGCCTACCCCATTTGGGAAGAAGAAGTCCACGTGTGTCTGTTTATCTCTGTGGCTTGCCACCCACACACTGAACCATGGCAACTAACAGAACTAAATAAAGTGACACCCAGCGGGTCAAAATGCTAATGTAATCGTTTCTTAGCGCAGCGGTTCCCCGGTCTTGTTTCCGAACTCTGTTGCTGATTCCACAGCTTGAATCTGCTTGAGGCTACATGTAGCTAGAAGCTACACGGAGCTAGCTCCCCCCCAGCTTCCACACACAGTCAGCAGGGACTCCCGACACTAACTACTACTATCCAGTGTTTGCTTCTAACCTGACGGTATTATAGAAACAGAGTCATAATAGAAGTGGAATTAAAGTCGTGATGGCGGGTTTTTGCTCTGTTACCACCGCAGTTAGCATGGTGGCTAGCCCGCTAGTGCCGTTTTGAAAGCTCGTTATAACCGTATGTGACCGTGCACACATGCCGTCAGTGCTCTAACGAGCCACCGTCAGACGGACAACTCCGCTGGCTTAACACACACGTCACATTAATCGTAGAATCCTAGTTGTGTTTGGGTTTCATGTGACACAGGGAAGAAGGCAGGAAGTGTGAGGTCCGGAAATTACGTCGTAGGGAAATGACGTCGTAGGGAAATGATGTCGTTCGCGGACCAATCACAGCCAAGAGCTGTCCGTGGGCCCTCCGACATAAAGACGGACAGTTAGAAAAATCAGACGTGTACGAAAAGCTCTCCGAGGCGGAGAGGGCGTTCCACGACGGATAGGGCGGTCTTATCTATCCGTTTTACAAAAGACGTACAAGCATAAATTGCCATTTACTAAAGGGCACATTCCTTGCAGGCAAACAGAAAACCCAAAACGAGAGGACAAACTCAAAAAAAAGAGGGTATATATTCACAATCAAGAGAACAATTGATTATCTTTTAGTCGACGGATGTCATTCCAGTTGTTACACCTGCCTCTGCTCCTAATCATGATTTACCATCTTCCGTGGAAATGGCTTTACCCGATACAGAGCCAGTTCAAGATTCAGAGTCTACTAAAAACGGGAACATTTAAAACTAGGCCTTTCGAAAAGAATGGCTTGAGCAGTCCTCATGAAAAAGAACGGGTTAAATGTCAACCCGACCTACGCCAACGACAGAGTGTATGTGGTGGTGCAACTGAATGAAAAAGTCAGGCGCACCAGTGCAACCAAGGAAAAAGTTAGTCTGGAGCCCTGTGCTAGTTTTTTTTTTTCTGTTGACATCAATAAAAAGAGGTGCATGTCAAGACAGAGACCCTCACTGAAAAATGCCATTCATTCAACTGAAGTTTGCACAGAATCACTCTTCAGTGTTCAATGTATTCCAGGGGTCTCAAACTCAAATTACCTGGGGGCCGCTGGAGGCAGTATCTGGGTGAGGCTGGGCCGCATCAGGTATTCCACAAAAAAAAAAAATTTGCTAAAAAAATCCAAACTTCTCTAATGTCATTACTAACAGTTATTTAACTTCAATGGGTTCTTCTGAACATGAATAGAATATTGAAGAACACGAACAGTTCTTGTAAACATGGCTTCTCTTGCCTACTTCTTGCTGCCAGAGACCTGGCAGCGCTTCCTCTCACATAGCTGAGCCACATTTGGCTTGAGGGAGGAAGCAGTTGAGACCCTCAGTATGGCTTGAAGATGATCATCAGTAAGCCTGGACCTGTACCTGGACTTATTGAAGTTCAAGGTGGAGAAGAGCTTTTCACACAAATATGTGCTCCGCTTGAACATTCGGGAAAGCTCAAGGAAGCTGGGGTTCAATTCTCACAAAAATTGCCCAAGCTTGTCTTCCTTTCCACTCACCTCCCTGAACTTGGCTTTGAGGTCAGAGTTGCACTGCAGGCCAATGATCTCCATTTGAAGCACAGGAGGGGCATCTTGCACATCAAAGGAGAAGGGATCCGCAAAATTTTTGTAAAAGTCGCTCTGTGCGTCTTGAAGTCTGCAAATCTATGATCAAATTCCTCCTGTAGCCTCACATTTTTCTATACATTTTTGTGCTTACTTTGTGCCGGCGTGTTGGCTTGCCTGCGTTCTGGGACTTATTTGAGCAGATCCGGTACCTCTCGTATCGAAAAAAATATGAACATTAAAAAAAGTTTTTTAAGAAATGATTAAAATAAAATATAACAATATAATGTAATCACTAGAAAATTACGGAGCCCCTGTTGACATCGGTGGATGAATTACTAATTTGTGGCCACGCAATAACAAGATAATCTAATAAATTATATATAAAGCTTTCTTAACAACAGCATCACAATTTCATAAAATAATAACAAATGCAGACTTCTAAGATGAACCAAAATAACTAGCACATCGTCATGTACAGTCCGTGGCTCGGTGCGTAAATGTCACCACCAGAGGATGAGGGAATTTAAATCATTAAAATTCATCCACACATATCAGGTGTAAATAATAATGTAAAACAGCCCAGACTGTAAAATGTAGATATTAGCTCAATGACGTGTTATAAACTGCTGCGGTTTAGAATAATCTGTCTGCGTAAAGAAGCTCCCAAAACCTCACAGCGCAGCGCAGCGCAGACTGATACCGTCACTGCAGTATAGCCTAAATAAGTCCCACTGCATTGTAAGTGGCATGTGTGTGCTGTTTTAAGCGGCGTTTTATGTGCGTTCCGGGACCTGTGCTCGTCGTACCTGCGCTGTGATATGTACTTAGCGTTCCGGCACCTTGTGATTTATAAATGAAGCACTGGATACATCATGACCTGCGCGAAAGAGGGCAGAAAACTATGAATTTCACCCTCCTGCACCGCACATCCAAAGCCACTCTTTTCTCTCCCGGCTCTCTCTCTCACTCACTCTCACACGTACACACACACACACGACCCCGCCCCCCATGTCACTCACTTGCATGCTGCGTTCACTGGTCAGGCACACAGTAGGAAACCAGAACATCATAACATTGTCCCACACAGCAGCTGACAGCGGAGCTGCTACAATGTTTGTGCGGGCCGCACTAACATTAAACTTTCATATTAAGGTGGGGGCCACAAAATATCGTCCCGCGGGCCGCAATTGGCCCGCGGGCCGCGAGTTTGAGACCCCTGATGTATTCAGTCTTGAAGTTTATTTGATTGATTACAACGTATGCCTTACAATCCAGTCAATAAGTATTTTGACAGTTTTACTTTTTTTTTATTAGGCTCAAAACATTTGTTTAGAATTGTAATAATGGACACTATTTTAAAAGTCTCAGCTTTAATCTGAGTAGTTGTCGATCTAGAAAGGAATGTGTTATTATAATACACTAATTAAAGTGTGTGATAAATTAACCTATTCTTTTCAGAAATTCACAATAATAAAGACCTGACAACAAATTACACACAAAATATCACACCCAGACAGTACAGATCACAACTGGCCATGAGATGCAGGTAAAAGCCTCGGTAAACGAAAACAATTGGACCTTGTCTCAAGTTTACTTTGTCAAGTTTGGGAATGAGAAGTAGCTCCATCTCTAAAGAACTGATTCTCATTTGCCAAAGGTAACTGAAGAGTTGCATTTCCCATACGCACCACACGGATGTTTAATGGCTGAATAAAAGAATGAGGTATATTTATAAACTTTTTTGCAGCAGATCTGTCTCAGTCTAAAATCTCCTGCAACACCTTTGATTCATTGTGTACCTTTATATTTTACCTTTGACCAATTATGCAAATTAATCATACCATAAAATGTTCCTTGCGAATAAAATATGCAGTGATATACTGTATATGACCAAGTATATATGTGTTCCCATTATATACATTTTATCCACAGTTTGTCTTTTTTTTGGGGGGGGGGGGGTTATCCTGTCATTGACTTATTTTCTCCTGCTTTTTGTATAACAAAGTGAATGTTTATTCTTTAATTAAATAGCAACCTGTAAAATGTTGACTGTTATTAACCCCTACAAGTTAGGTCTTTGTTAACTGTGCCAGGGGGCGCTGTGTACACCTCTGATTTCACAGTAACAGGACTTCCACTACGTTCACACCAAATGCATAGATTGTGAAGCGCATCAAAAATAGCTACATCACAAAATTGGTTTTAAGCATTTAATTTTGCTCAAAACAAAATAGTGAATTGGTCACATTTTGCAGATATTAGTTTAATAAGGTCAGTATTAGGGCTGATACTAAACCATCAGATTAGTTAATTCCTAAGTCCAGGCACATAATGTTTCACTTTACGGACAAAAGGCCACAATTGATCGAAGATAATGAGTTATTTTTTGTTTTTCTCTCCACAGTCTGTTCTACAGTGCAGAGACCAGCTCCCTCGCTTCCATTTCCTCTGCTGAGCTCTGAAGACCCCAGGAACCCACATTCCATCCGTTCTCCAAAAGAGAGGCTTGCATCACATTGTGCTTCATCTAGACTACTGCACTCAGCATCCACAGCAATAAATGCAGACTCCCCATTGGCTGTTGCTTCAAATGGGCTTATGGACAGCCCCATCAAGATGAGAGACAATGTGACTTTTCCTACCCTTTCCAGAACTCTGTCCCTCTCCATGACAAAGCCTGCTGAGAATACTGTCCTGTCCCAGTGCAGTCAAGACAACCAGACCAACAGAAGTACTTATTCATTCAACCAAGAAACTCTGACAGAGAAGACAGAGGATATGGCAGAATTCAAGTCTGACCTCAGAGTGCAGGCTCCTGCTGCATCAGTGTTCACTGGAACCCCTGCAGTCCGAGCACCTCAGAAAGCCCAGGCCAGGAGAGCCCTTTTTAATAGTCTGCCATCACACCCACCAGTAAGAAGAACAAAAAGCGAGAGTCATGTTCGGATGGATGTCGCTGCAGCTGGACAGCCCCAGTCAGCCATACCAGAGGTCTGCACTGATGCAACCATGAATGACCGCCTTTGGAGAAAGCTGGAACCAAGCAGCCACCGAGACAGCATGTCCTCCTCCTCTAGCATTTCTTCCAGCGACACAGTCATTGACCTGTCCCTGCCTAACCTGGCCAGGAAAAGACTCATCAGCCTGCCCACAACCAGCAGCACCTGCAGCCCTCCCTGGGTCAACTGCCGTCATTCAGCATTACTCTCCTATGATACCCTGCCAGTCAGCAAGAGCAAGTCAATCCCAAATCTTCAGCAAAGTCACGGCTCCGTAGATGAGCTTAATCCCCGACCCCTGCAGCCCCCCCAGGAAGCTTGTATGGACTCACCAAGCAGACTGACTCAAAGGAGGCACACCTGGAGTCGGCTCTACATGGAAGGGCTTAAGCAGTCATCAGCCAACAGGTCTTCCTCTGCAACCACAACCCCAACAGATACTACTTCCATGTCCAAAAGCCTTGGGGATCTGACCTCTGATGACATTTCCTGTAACTTTGACAGCAAGTACCGCAGCATCAGCCGCAGCTTTATTGTTAGGCCAACTAGGGAACAGCTGCGCAAGGGCAGCCCACAGAAGTCTCGTCCATCCAACAACCTGACAGAGCAACTACGGAAATTGACGGATGTGGAGCCACTGACTGCAAGTGACTTTGTCTCAGAAAACAGGCCTAGAGAGTCACACGAGGAGACTGTGGATGAAACCTTGGTGCGAAGGACCTCCTCGAGGAGCCAAAGCAGAGTGCGGTACATTGCAAACAGGGCCAAGAAGGCAATGGAAAGGCAGAGGCTCCAGGGCCTGGTCCAGGGCAGAAGTGCAAGTTTTAGTCTTGCTGGTAACATTGGCAGTGGAAGTAGTGCTAGCCCCATTGAGGAACGGGGAAACCCCGAAGGGGCGTGTTGCGTGGCCCGCAGTCCCTGCACCAGCCTGGACCTGCTGAGTCAACTTACCCCCCTAGGATCGCCAAGACAGCCCGAGTCCTCCCCAAACCCTGAAAACAGTGAAGTCTTTTTTATGCTCAAACTCTAAGAACTGGCTGACTTGGAACTGAGTGTGACACAGAGTTCGAAACTTTTTTGGAATACAGTCCAGTTTTTCTCATTTTAATATCTTTTTTTTTTAGAGAAAGCTGCGTTTATTGCAGCATGTCTTGCAGAAAACTGGTAATGCAGATCATTTCAGCATCTCACAGAAAAATGGAATCTCCTATATTAGTGACCCATCAATCCCTCGCCTTGACTTTGTGCGTCTTTTTTTTTACTTGTGCAGACAAGAATCACTGTCTTGAAGATAGTGGGGGGTTCATTTAAGAGCAACTACTGCAGCTCTCTCATCTGTTTGCACCAAATGTTAGATAATTGTCAGAATGTATTTTGTGAAAAACTACCAGAAGTTTTTGTGTCTGTTTATGTTTACTGTGATCTACTCTCATGTTTGATTTTTTTTTTTATTACATACATCCAGCACCAACAGATCATAATCAGAGGAGACCATTTTAAATACTTTTTTTAATTTACTCAAATGGTATGATATACTTCAAGCTGAAGATTAATAGTTGATGTCAAACAGTTTATCAGCCCATGCATCCACTTGCAATATTTTGAAAATAATGGCATGGTATCATATTTAAGAGATAATGTACAGTTCGATGCTAAAAGCTGAGGCTTGTCTCATGTCTCTTTGAAAATTGTAGGAATCATCCCTACAATGCAGGACGAAAGTCTTGTAGTCTCTAGTATCTTTGTGTAGTAGTTACATTGTTATTTGACTCAGCTGCCAATATTTTGCTAACTTTTCTGATCTGTGAAATGTCACAGCACTGAGCTCCTGTACTTTAACGAAGTGGTAGACACAGAGTTTAGCCCTTTTTTAATTTGACTGCATGTCTTATATGCACTGTAATGTTTAACCTAAGGCTGAGCTTTATTTTACAATTTTTTTTAAAGATTACGTAATATTCCAAACTCATTTGTTTTGATGGTATGATGGTGGTCACAAGAGTATCATGTCCAAAACCCTGTGTTCTCATCAGTCTGTAGCACTAAAACAAGATGGAAATGATCTGTATAAAAGCATGTTTATTTTTCAACCTGCTGTATTGTTTGCACTGCCATGACAGTTCTTTGTGCAAAATCTTAGAGATAATATTTAATTCAAACAATTGTGTAATTAAGACCCAAATAAATCTCAAATGAATATTATTGAAAGTTTCACAGCTCATTTATTTTATTTACACTTTATCCATCAACAGCTGCCTCTGTTCAGGGACAAAGACAAGTCATTAACAGAGCATTTAAACTGAGCCTATACAAGCTGACATGTAAAAGCATTTGGCCTTGGTTTTGGCAGGGTCCGCTTGCTGCTCTAATTATGGACTCCGCTTGGTTCTGTGTTTACCAGACCTCACCTCTCTCAACCTCTCTGGCGGAGACCCCAGACCCCCTGTAGGAAGGGAGAATGTTCCAGAACAAAGACTTGAGGCTGCACAAGACACTACAAGCCCAACCAGTCATTAAAGGAGAGAAAAACAACTTTTTATTTTCGCTTGCCATCAAGTTCAGATTTTTTAAGGCTACAAAACTATTACCCAGACTTTTTTTCACCCACAAATGTGACGCTGTTGATGGAATAAAATTAATTTAGACCCTGACAGTATGCAGGAAATGGATTTATTCTCTACCTTTGCTGGCACAAAAGAAAATGGGTTATAATCCATTTACTTTGACAACTTCTTGGATACTGGCAAATATTGAAATACACAATCTAATGTGGACAACTTCGACTGGCTGAAATTTACCTAAACTTCAAAGTGCTTTGGGCTTGAAAGCCAAACCCCAAGTCATGGACACAGATTTTTCACTCAGAGGTTTGTCCACTGTCAATTCTGGTTTCCAAAGCTGACAGCCACCTCTGGCGAGCTGTCAGACTCTGCCAGGCCTCTTCCTCAGCTCTGTCAGACTTTTATGAAGTGTGACATGCTCATTTTAGCGCCACAGACTCTGCTTCAGCCAGTACACAAACACAAAAGACAGCTTCATTAGGATTCCAAGAAAACCGCAGAGTTCCTTTTAAAGCTGTATTTATCTACACAATTTGGCACAGCCTGTCCTCTCAAATGAATGATTAGTGGTTTGGTTCCATGCACACAGGCTTATAGGCAGAGCAGCTCCTGATTCTTAATGAGGCATTTTGCTGCTTTAAGTCCCCTTCACGTGTTTTTCTCTGAGCCGTGGCAGTGAATAAGCCAGACAGCCACTGGAGGACAATTGCAGGCTTGTTGTCGGCTGTTTTTCAGTAGATCTGAGAAAAGGCCTCTACACTGAGTGGACAGTTGCAAGGTACACCCGGGGAGTGTCTGGGCCCCTTTGGGGGGGATCAAGGATGCTTTTCTTTGCTCTGTCTAGCACTTCAGACTTGAAGAGAATGTTTTTGTCTGAGAGTGATTCAGTTCCTCCTTTCAAGATAAAATCATTGTGTTTTTGAAAGTTTTTTTGCAGATAAACTTGTTTGTGTCGTTTTTTAGGCTATGAAACGGGACGGGGTTTTGTGGAAACTAAAATATAAATATTGATGGAATCAATGTTATTTTTAAATGTGGGGGCTTAATTCATGCACCTTTAGCTCTAAATGTGTGAAGGCTACTTCACATTATTGTGTGTTGTCAGCACTGTAGTAAAGCAGACATTGTGCTCACGTTGAAGAGTCCCTCAAGGTTGGTCAGGAGTTAAACTCCTTCCTCTGACTCTCTGGGACCTCCGTCCATCCGTAAGGTTGTTGCAACCCCCCCCATCCCCCCCTCTCTACAGCGAACCACGGCCCCACAATCTACCTCCCTTTTTCAGTTTTCATTCTGCCAAAACCTCAGTCCAGCAGTCACACGTCTATTCCCCCTCTGAGCTCATATCTCCTCCCTCCCTCCCTTTGCTCCCCCATATAAACCCCCACTACATTCTGCAGAACACAACCCTGCCAACACTTGTCATCCCTTGCGTTGAAGTCAAGGTTTTATTCAACACTGCAGATAACGGGGTAAGGAGTTTTTGTTTTGTAACACACATGTCTACAGTCTTTTTCTATTATCCGATTGGTATTTCTAGGTAGATGTATTTGATATCAAGCGTTACTCATTATAAATGTTATGGTTTGGGTAAATTGTGTTTGAAGAAATATTAAAATTTGTGTAATTTTCAGGTTGTGGCAAAATGAAAGGCTATACTGCTTTGCTTCTCTGTGTGGCAGCCCTCAGTACTGGGACAGTCACTGCAGGTGAGACGAACACACAACCTTGCACTGCAAAACATGTTGGAGTGTTCAATTAATCATCAAACTGTCTTTGTATAGCCCATATTCACAAGTTAGAATTAGTCTCACAGGGCTTAACTAAGTGTGACATCCTCTGTCCTTAACCCTCAACAAGAGTAACGAAAACCTACCAAAAAACGAACAGGGAAAAAGAACGTAGTAACTCAGAGAGAGCCACATGTCAGGGATCCCTCTCCCAGGACAGAATTGAAATAGATGCAGCGCGTAGCTGAACACATCAACAAAATAAAAGTATTTACAACATTGATTAGAATAAACTGTTTTTAACACAAAGAAAAGGTGTGTCAATGTTTAAAGTATTTGTGCATAAGAATGTCTGGTGAAGATTAAGGGCAATGACAATTGAAATGGAGGTGTTATTGCCAGTAATGGTAGAATATGTAAGTGGGCGTAGTGTTGGCTAGTTTAGAGCAGGGTCACAGGACATAAATGTTTTTGAGGCAGAGCACAGTTCTCATTCAGTAGTCATTGCCCGACTTGATGGGAGGGATGAAAATCTGCAGAGGGGTTGGGGCATGATGCTCTTGATGATGACCTTTTCTTCCTCATTGTTCACTGCATTGCTCAGAAGACCGTGAACCTATTTGAACTGGCTGCCTTGGAGTGGTCTAAAAGGAATATGAAGGAAACCTACCCTTGCTTTGTGTTGCCTTTGTTCCCTCCAGGCAAAGTGGACCTTTATGGAGAGAAACTAGATCCGAAATAATAAAAATATGAATTTCATGATCTGAAAATGATAAATTAGATTACGTATGATCATAATTGATAAGAATGTATGTATCACCTGTCCCTTTTCTGAGAACAACCAGTTTCCATTGTTTCTTCCATCCAAAGTTGTTCAACAACCTCAGTTGCCAGTTCATGATTTTTACCACAGACAAACGACATCTATGCTTACATTTTTTTTAAATTTGAACCCAAACCTAGTTCTTTTCCTAAACCAACCAAACCTGTGACTTTACCACAAACGTAACCACAGCTCTATCATTGTTACTATATCAATGACGCCGGGTACGCCAACATACCTGTGGGTTGCATTTAATAGTAGTGCCAAGCAGGTTGTTTCAGTCATTGGGCTTGTTCACTGTCAGAGTGGATTTTTTTTTACCTTTAAAAAAACTTATCTTACTTCTTTTGCATCCCAGCAGCTGTCACAACCCTCTCTCCATGTAATTCCATTTCTATGCAAAAAAAAAACTCCATGAATGGCAGCGGTGGACAATGCGAGGGTTCAAGGCACATGACTTTTATATTAGAGTTGAAATCCAGAGTCACAATGGTTTAGGTTGGATAAAGATAGATGGAAAGGAGGATGGATCTTTGGATAGATGTGAAAGAAGTTTTCAAATTCAAACAGTTTGTGTCTTATTCACTCTGAACTTCCTTTGCTCTATCAAAACCGAGCACGGCCTTTCCCCAGGTTTGGGAACCAACATAACCCTAACCCTAACCCTATTCTCTTTCAACATTTTAGTGATACATTCATTATGAACATAATTGCTAAATACTTGACAAATGTTTGAATAAGCAGCATATATCCTCAGCACATTCTGAGAAAAATGTAATTTGGTTGCGCTCCTTATGTATTTTCTGTCGGAGCATTTCAGGAGGCCGGGTGGACAGAAGCTGCACATTTATTCTTCACATATCTTTTTCAATGTGTTGACTCAATTATGTTTCTGTCATTTTTAACATAACATTCTGTAAAGCTGGGTGCTTTGTGGCTCCATCCACTAAGGTTTCACTCTGCCAATGAAATCATCTCCTCCTGCAGAGCCAGCCTCTGTCTGCAAAGTTGATGCTCAGCTCTGTGAGCTCTGGCCAACCGAGACCGGGGTCACGCTCCCAAATCATCCCTCACACTTGACACTTTCCCCCGCTTGCCCCTCTACACTGCTGGAGTCCTATCAAACCATACAGGGGGCATCATCCGCTGTGCCAGCAGCACCATTTCTCACCAGTGGAGGGGCCACTGCCTTGCTGTGGTCCAGAAAGCACTGTGATAAATCAATTAATTGTATGGGGGGGGGGGCTCTGCAGGCAAGCGATGAACTGACAGGCATCTCCGCAGATCGTAGGTCCTGCCATCGTCTCTAGGGGAGACTGACGGGGTGTCATTGGCTTTATGTGAACAAACCGGACCCTGTTTTTGTTATCATATGCAATAATGAAAAACTAGCACCCGTGGCACCTCCGCTCACCCACCCCTCCCTTCTCTGATGGACCCTGGCAGGGCATGTTAGGAACGCTGTGAATGCCATTGGTCACAGTTACCGCACAAGGAACACAACTCCGAGTGTCATGGGCAGAGTCAGAGACTCTGGTTGGGGGGGGTGGACGGTAAAAAAACAACAGCAAAGAAAAACATCCTTGATCCCCCCCACAGGGGCCCAGATACACCCCGGGTGTACCTTGCAACTGTCCACTCAGTGTAGAGGCATTTTCTCAGATCTCCTGAAAAACAGCCGACAACAAAGCCTGCCATTGGCCTCCAGTGGCTGTCTGGCTTATTCACTGCCGCGGCTCAGAGAAAAACACGTGAAGGGGACTCAAAGCAACAATATGCCTCATTAAGAATCAGGAGCTGCTCTGCCTATAAGCCTGTGTGCATGGAACCAAACCACTAATCAGCCAAACAAGTGGCTCAGACTAAATCCTCTCATCTCTGTGCTGATGCTTGATTACGTTGACTTGCTTCATTACAAGCCACAATTTATTGTGCTGCTTGTTTTTTTTTGTTTCCATTTAGATGCCAAAGAGTTATCCATCACCACTATAAAGGTATTGTTTCTTTTTTGTACTCTCTGGATGAGAATAGTAAAGTGGGGCTGTGCAGATGTAAATAGAATCATTCTTATCTACTACCCAGAATCTCTTACTTTTGTTTTGTTTTACATTTTTTTATCAGTAATAGAAACTTTACAACTTTTATCCAGATTTTCCACTATTAATCCTCAGAGTTTAAGTCTCATATATACTTAGTTTTGGTTGGTTTGATGTATATGTCAGTAAATTTGAGTCATGGCTCTGAATGACTTGTTCTACAGATCGCCATGGTGCTCGAAAATATGTCCATATATGTTTATTGTATTGTAATAAAACCATTTTCTCCTCGTTGTGAAATATGAGGCTCTACTGCCAGTTGACTTTTCCATGTGTATGATTGGTGATATGTAGTAAAACAGGCCTATCATATGTGCATGCGCTCAGATCTTGATAAGGAAAACCTGGATTGACTTACTGAGTTGTTAACCAGCTTAATGTGACCGCTTAACCTGATTGGGATTGTTAGGTTAAGATGAGCTGGATCTTGGAAAGATATCCTGGGTATGTTGAACTCACTTTGTTGTACAGGTCTCCCCATGATCACATTGCGCCCTGATCTGCCCCCTAGTGGATGTACTTTTGAATCCCCATCAGCTAAAATTTACAGTCTGACTTTCAAACCCTACTTTCATCATATACTGTAACATCATCATCAAAACATTAGGTGGGCCCACATTCAGGGCGGCTGTGGCTGAGGGGTAGAGTGGTCGTCCTCCAACCTGAAGGCCGGCGGTTCGATCCCCAGTCTGAACCATCTATGGCCGAAGTGTGCTTGGGCAAGATGCTGAACCCTGAATGGCCCCCCATAGAATAACAAAGTGCTGCAAGTAGATGCACTGTATGAATGTGTGTGTGAATGTGAAACTGTACTGTAAAGCGCTTTGAGTGGTCATCAGACTAGAAAAGCGCTATCCATTTACCAAATCCATTTACATTCAGTTGGATAACTTAATAAAGTGATTCAGGTCATGTGAATACACACTGGGTTTGATTATAAGTGGTTGTCTACCTCCCTGTGTTTCTTGTCCTTGCTGACTTTTGTGTTGCAGAATTTAATTTCTCAACATCGTATCACATCACATGAGTTCCTCTGAAGACTGCAGAGTAATCCTCAAATAATCGTTCACATCCTGAGATTTTCTTATTTTAATCTGAGTTTTGCACAGAGATGCCATTGTATGACCAGTCTTCCGTCAGTGATCCATCACACCCAGTAAAATGAGGCTGTTTGCGTTGTTTGTCCAGGAGGACCCTTACACCATGAGCAGAGGCTCTGAGCTGGAGGGCTTCTGCATGGACCTGCTCACAGAACTGTCCAAGACACTGGGCCTCAAGTACAATGTGCACCTGGTGAAGGATAACCGCTACGGAGCCATGGATGCCAGCGGCAACTGGAACGGCATGATCGGTGAGATCGTCAGAGGGGTAAGTCAGAGGCCAGGCAACTGTCATATCACAGTTCATGTACAGCATGTTAGGGTTCAAATTGTGTCATATACTTAGGTAATAATATGTACAGTTTGAGCCTTTTTTTACAAAATGTAACCCGCCTTATGTCAACAAAGCTGAGATCTGTAAAAACGAAGATCTGCTCCGACCCGAAGTGTTGGAAATTCAATAACACATTTATTTGTAAAATAACTATATTAACATATATGTAAATACATGAAATTTATCAATGAACCAATATTTTTGTATACTTTTATAAATAATGAAATCTTTGCTCACTATTGCCATGTCTCACGTATTTTGTATAAAGATAATACATAATTAGTTGAGGTTTAACAATCAAATAATTCCTTGCTTTGTGGGTTAGTTTTTATTATATAACAAATAATGTATAAATTATATCAAAACAACAGTGAAATGGATCTGCTGCTTAACACTACAGTACAGTCCCTGACAAAAGTCTTGTCACTTATCCATTTTGTAGAAACAACCTGACTTCTAATTTATCCATTGGTTTTAGAAATGGCTCATATGAAAGCTAAAACCCTCCCAAATTATGTTTAATATACTAAAATAAATTTGCTTCACTGAAGAAAGATTGATCATTTAATGAACACAGAAAGGTCAGATTTTGGCAAGACAAAAGTTTTGTCGCCTACAGAGAGCTATGTGAAAATTGAACAAAAAATGTACTTCAAATACAAAAATATGTTGCATAACATCAGTGAATTAAGTAGTGGTGCTGTGAGATCCATATTTAATATCTTGTATGACTTCCATGAGCTTGAAGGACTGCATCCATGCGGTTCGACAATTTATTGATGAAGTCATCAGGAATAGCCAAGAAAGCCTTCTTACACGCCTCCCAGAGTTCATCAAGATTCTTTGGTTTCGTCTTCCATGCTTCCTCTTTCATTCTACCCCAGACATGCTCAATGATGTTCATGTCTGGTGACTGGGCCGGCCAGTCCTGGAGCACCTTGATCTTCTTTGCCTTGAGGAACTGTGATGTAGAGATGGAAGTATGCGATGGAGCACCAGCCTGCTGCAAAATTTGACCCCTTTAATGGTTGGGAATGTAAGAGGTAGCTAATACTTCTTGATATTTTAGGCTATTGATATTGCCTTCCACCCTGAAAATCTCTTGCACATCCCCATACTGGATGTAAGCCCAGACCATGATTTTTCCGCCACCAAACTTAACTGTTTTCTTGGTGAATCTCGGATCCATGCGGGCTCCAGTAGGTCTCCTGCAATATTTGCGGCTGCTGTGATGTAATTCAACCGAAGATTCATCTGAGTAATCCACCTTCTTCCAGCGTCCATCCTTTTAGCAGGCTGTGGGCCACACGATTTTTTAATTGCCTTTTGTTTAGTACTGGTTTCTGGGCACTGATTCGATCATGAAGGCCATTTCGAGACAGAATTCTACAAACTGTCCTGGTTGACACAGGGACTTGAGGTGACCAGGCCTGGTGGAGCTCTGCTGCAGTGGGAAAGGGGGTGGCCTTGGATTTTCGAGCCAACAAACGGTCCTCCCGAGCAGTTGTATTGTGGGGTCTGCCGGACCTGGGCTTGTCAAAAACATCTCCAGTCTCTTCAAATCTTGTTCTTATTCTTTGTACTTGATGCTGAGACACATTGAAGGTGTCAGCCACCTCAGCAGTGGATCTGGTCTTCAGCCTCTTGATAATCAACGCTTTGGAGTCAGGGTGAATCTTAGGCATGTTGTCAGAGGTCAAGTTGCAGTTGATGTGAAGGTCTGGTGTGCTGGGGTTCTTTTTATACACACCCACTAATTGATTGATCAATTATTGATCAAAGGTGAGGCTGTAATCTAGGATTTGGTGCATCATATGACAAGGCGACAAGACTTTTGTCTTTGCAAAAACTGACTCAGTGGGCTTTACCAAGCTGTGAACGTTAGAATGCTTTTCAGCAGTTTCGTTTGGCACCAAAACATTATTTAAAAAGTTGTTGGGATTGAAATTAGCCATTTCTTGTAAAAAAAAATTGATTACAAATATATTTGAGGGGCACTTAAGGTCAACTTGTACCCAAGCGACAAGACTTTTGTCAGGGACTGTATTGTGTAACCATGTTACGAACACTGTTGTACATGTGAATGTGTGTGTGCCTCCGTGGACCATCAGGAGGCTGACCTGGCTGTGGCCCCGCTGACCCTCACTGGTGTCAGAGAGCAACATGTGGATATGACCACCCCCTTCATGCAGACAGGAATCGGCTTCATGCTGCGTAAGGACGTGGCCTCTGAGGAGAGCACCGTCAGCCTGCTGGCGCCCTTCTCCACCAACATGTGGATTGGCATCATCGTTGCCTTCCTGCTAACAGGTCTCTGCATATTCCTGGTTGGCAGGTACGTTTCAGAAGGTCAACACAGAAACCGTTGACTGATATAATGTCTCCAAATGCTGTAGAAACCAGGACACATGGCTCCTGTTCAAGGCCTCCTGTTTGTCGTGTCTTGACGTGTCCTCATTTCTTATCTTCTCATGTAGCATGTTGTCGTGTCTTGATGTGTCCTCATCTCTTATCTTCTCATGTAGCATGTTGTCATGTCTTGTCATGTAAAGTTGTTTTCATGACGTGTCCTCATGTCTTGTCTTCTCATTTTGCATGTTGTCGTGTCTTGACGTGTTCTCATCTTTTATCTTCTGATGTCGCGTGTTGTCGTGTCTTGTCATGTAAAGTTGTGTTTCATGACGTTTCCTCATGTCTTGTCTTCTCATGTCATTTGTTGTCTTGTCCTCATTTATTATCTTCTCATGTCACGTGTTGTCAAATCTTGACATGTCCTCATGTGTTGTCTTCTCTTGCCATGTGTTGTCTTGTCTTGATGTGTCCTTTCATGTCGAGTCATGTGTTGTCTTCTTGTGTCTTGTCTGTTATCATGGCTAGATAACAAATGTATATGATTTCTTGGCTTTGGTAAAAGCTCCTTAATTGCCACCCTCTTCGCACATAAAGTTATATTTCAGTAAACTGCTGCTTTAACGGTGCTGGTTATGATGTCTTCTATCATTGTGCAGGATCAGTCCCAGTGAATGGGCCGAGCCGGACACAGAGCAGCACGACTTCACTTTGCTGCACAGCTTCTGGTACATCACAGGAGCTCTCACCTTACAAGGTAACCCAGCAGCCAGCTCAACACATCCACAGCCTCAGAAACCCACTGTTGGCTGCATCAGTCTGACCCGTCAGAATACACACACTGCTCTGCTAACATATTGTTGAATAGAGTGTTACAATGGTGGTGATGAGATTGTTAAAAACTCATTATTTGTGTGAGGTACAGAACAGAAAGTAATTTCACCTTAATGTACATACTATATATATATTAATAAAACTGCATACATTTTGATATCAGAGCTGCAATCTTAAAGAAAATACCTTTTTGACAACATTATCAAAGAAGATGCAACATAATTGGATCCAGTGCTGAAAATATACAGTGCTGTGTTGCTTTGATAAAGATGAATCATAATGTCTCACTGCCTTTGATCCAGTATTTTTTTTGTATTCTGTATGAGCTGAGCTGAGTACTATATCATGAAGTGAGTCAGAGCCATCTTGAAATAATACAATACCGTATCCTGTTGACATTATACATCATTCAGGGAGGTGTTATCATGATGTAACCATGTCTGTCTTGATTGTTTAGAACGGAGCATGAATATTATATTTTGGCTTTAAAGGGATAGTTCAAACTATTCCTTTAGCAGAGTGGGCTCTTCTCACAGACCACTTCCTGTGTCCTCTCAGGTGCCGGTCCTCACCCTAAAGGCCTCTCTGGACGTTTTGTCAGCGCCATCTGGTGGCTATTTGCTCTAGTGCTGCTGGCCTGCTATTTTGGCAACTTCAGCTCCACGTTGCACTCCAACAGCAAACACGGCTCCATCTGCACCTTTAAAGACCTCGCCAACCAGGATATGATCGAATATGGCACAGTTGAATCTGGATCCACCATGTTTTTCTTTAAGGTAAATTCAGTTACTCTTAACTTTCCAAATGATCAGAGTCATTCCAGCTGCTCTGAGATAGTTTGATAAATGGACCACGTCTAAACCTAGTATTTGGCTGGACTGTGTCTGGTCAATGTGCAAAAAAAAGTTTAAAACCGCTGTGGAACCACCTTACCTTAATTAGTATATACAGAATATCAGAAGATACAGCACACAACCTCTTTTGGGGTAGATGCAGAGGGAGGTGGGACTTTTTCATATTCAACGTTTGTGAATCTAAGGGGATGATTGATTTTTCTGCTTTTTAAAAATTCAATTCAATTCAATAAAATTTGTACAGTGCCAAATCATAACATCGATTATTTCAAGGGACTTTACATATAAAGGTCGAGACCTTAAGAATAAAAGAGAAACCAAACAGTTCCCACAATAAACAAACACTGACGACCGTGGAGAGAAAAAAGGAGAAACCCCTAGAGCCAGACTCGATGTGGGCAACTAGTTGGGGTGAGCAATGAAAAAGGGGGGAGAGAGGAAGTGGTTTGAAAAGAGGGGAGAAAAGAGAGAGACCAGGAACCATTGTAACAATCATATTCTAGCTCTCTCCGACTGGTTGTTATAATGAAATGATCAGAGTGATATTTATAGATGTAATTATGGTACTAAAAGTGAGTTACAAGACAATCTGTGATTTGTCAATATGGGCTATACAAAATAAATTTGATTGATTGATTGACAAAAGGTTTCTGAAAATAGACAAATTATTTTGAGAGCCAATGACACATCTTCAACACTCAACAGACTAATGGTGAACCTGCTGCACCATTGTAAGTCCAGCCAATAACGTGTGCTTTTGAAATCTTGTGCACTCAGAATAATTGAGGAGCACAACAGGATTATTATGTTTGATCTTTCATTGTTTTCGTTCCCAGAATTCCAAGAATCCTCTGCTCGAGCGTATCTACCATAACATGGAGCGTAAGAAGAGCTTCGTGTCCAACATGGAGGAAGGTCTCCGCCGTGCCCAGGAGGGAAACTTTGCTTTCATTGGTGAAGCAGTGTCCTTGGACTTGGCAGTGGCTCGTTACTGTAACTTGGTCCGATCACAGGAGGTCATCGGTATGAGAGGCTATGCCATCGCAGCACCACTGGGTGAGTCCTTTGGCCGTATAAGGATGTTTTCTTTTATTTGGTAAGATGTGTGTCACCTCACTGAAAGTGTTATGTGCTTTGGGTTTCATTTCCATTGCAGATTCTATGGATGAGGGTGAGGTGAATTTAATTGATTCACCTCATGTGTTGCTTCCGGCCTTTTGCTCCATGGTCAAATAGATCAGTTGTACATGTTGAATTTTCGGCAGATGTTTCTATATGCTTCAAATTAAGCACTCGTCAGAATCCGAATGGTCTCTGCACCACCTCCATCAAAACTCTTTACTTGAACCAGGGGGCATGGCTGCTTCAGGCAGTTTCTATAGATTGTTAAAAACTGCTTTAAACTTCTTTCTCAAGCTCTTTTTTTTAAGTATTATTCTTAACCACCACCAGCCTTCCAGGAGAGTAACAGTTTCCCTCTTTTGTACCTTCATCACAGTAAGACTAAAAAGACCAAAAGAGAGGAATAGCCCTGAAGAAAATCTTGCCTACATGTTATTGGTTTCTTTAAAAACATAGAAAAGCTAAAGATAATTTACCTACAATCCAGAGTTGGGATTTATTTAGGTTTTCCTCACAGACTGCATCCAGATGCAAGGACCAGGAACAGGAGAAGCTTGTAAGTTGCCTGAGAGACAAAAGTCAGTGCAATAAAGCCTGAAAATTACTGGCTGTGTTAATAGTGTTAAATACCCTCTCCAATGAAAATCAAGTTTTGTTACCTAGTTAATTTAACAAAACTAACAACAATCCAGACTGTGAGCCTGACCTTATTCGCCAGCATCTGTGTTGGACGGCACTAATGCTCTTTTAGCTGAATGCAAATCCCTGCAGCTGGTTTAGCATTGGGTGAAAAACCTAAAGAGTGGAGGCTGTTGGAGCAGCAGGTAAATGGTTCTGGAGGGAGTTTGTTCAACTGCTTAACTTTTTACCACATCATCTCTCTTTACTCCCCCAGGTTCCTCACTTGTCAAAAACCTAACTGTGGCTATCCTCATGCTCAGCGAGTCTGGCACATTAACGTTCTTGCAGCAAAAGTGGTGGGCCAGCAGCTGCTTGGGGGCCGACAGGGCCCACGCCTCAGAGGCCCTGCAGCCCCATGATTTGAGAGGCGTCTTCCTCCTCCTGGGCCTGGGACTGGGTGTGGGGCTATTGCTGGCCCTGCTGGAACTCTTATCGAGGGCCCGCAACCAAGCTAAGAATGGCAAGGTAGGGAAGGGTATCCTACAGCGTGATCACACCATGGACTAATTGTATTGCTTACTTTTTCGCCTTTTCTTTCACAGAAATCATGTTGCTCGGAGCTGACAGCAGAGCTGAACCAGAGGTTTGGCAGCCGTGAAGCGAGCACAGAGCAAGACATCCCTGACAAAAGCAAAGCTTAAAGGAAAAGTGTACACGTTAGCTTTTGATAAGGTAGCGGCAGACTTTCTGTAGTGACCGCTTCATGTCGCGCTGCCATTCAGTTTGTTTTGTACTTTTTTTGGAAAGGCTCTGTTGAAATGTTTCCTAGGTGGTCACTAACAATACTACATATTAGTCAACAGACTTCTTGTTAGGTGTCGACTTCTCACTGACTAATAAACATACATATCTTCTTGAGATTGAGTCTTTTACTGTTTGTATTTGCTTCTGTGTTACAAATAAATCCCCAAAAATCTTTGGTTTCCTTTTCTTTTTAGTTAAACTTTAGAGACAACAATATGAAAGACAACAAGACAGCATCATATCTGATATGCAAGCTATGAGGTATATTTCCCAAAAAATGTTGAACAAAACCTCAGATTTCATGAAAGGTGAAAGGTTTGCTCGTTGAACCCACACAGAATTATCAGCAACTGTTACTGTCAGGGCGGCTGTGGCTGTGGGTAGAGCGGTCTTCTTCCAACCTGATGGTCGGCAGTTCGATCCCAAGTCTTCTCCATCTGCATGCCGAAGTGTCCTTGGGCAAGATGTTGAACCCTGAATTAGCCCTCATAGAACAACAAAGTGCTGCTTATAGATGCACTGTATGAACGTGTGTGTGAATGTAAAACTGTACTGTAAAGAGCTTTGAGTGGTCATCAAGACTAGAAAAGCACTTTGAAATACAAAAACATTAACCAAAGACTATTTATTCCCCTGGCGTCTTGTTTTGCTTTTGCAAGTCAAGAATCTACAAAATTATCAAACTCACACAAAGCCAGTCTGAGATGACAAAAGAAGCCAAAACGAAAGCCAAAATGAACATGAGTCTGCAAGGGTACTTAATATATGGTATCTACGGGGAAATTCTCAGTGTGAGACAATCAAAAATCCTCAGATAAATTCTATAGCATCATTGGATTATATGAAATGTTGTTTGCCATGTTTCCCTTCCTCACGTAAAAGGTCCAGTGTGTAAGATTTAAGTGAAAATTAATACTAAATAATCCTTGTGATGTTTTCACTTGTTTTCACCCTAGAATGGGTTCTTTATTTTAAATACTTTATAATTACATCGGGAGCAGGTCGCCCTTTTTGTTTTACAGAAGTCAAAACTGTGCCAACAAGATGCCTTTTGAGTTTCTATGACATCTGAAGCCCGTGAGGGTGAGTTAAGGCGTGTTCAACTGCAACATGCAACTTAACCACTAGATTTCACTAAATTCTACACACTGAACCTTTATCCAATGACCACACTGACAAAAAACGTGAGTTTTACCTCAAACTCACTCAAAGAATCTGAAGAATTGATTTCATTCTGTTTTCATTATTTACCTGATTAGAGCCTGTGATCCTTGAAACCTTTTTGGTTCACAGATACTCCTGATACCCCTACCCAGTTTGTGTGTGAACCACAGACTGAATATAATGATGGATGAAATGACAGATCCCCAAAAGTGAAGCCAACGTATCTCCATCAGCCCCTTGTGGCTGGCTGCAGTGTAGGTTATAAACCATGCCTGCTCCATGTTGATTTTTCTCAACAATGGTTTCTACCATTTTAGGTTATTCTATGACACTGTTTCGGTTAAAGCTATTTGGTTCTGTAAGATTAGGTAAAACGTAATCATTGACAGCAGAGATTTGTTTCCATCTGAGATATATTGGCTTCATTTTCTAGAGTTAGGGGGTGTAGATGCCTCTTACATCTTCATTTAAAGACTAGGCTATGGACCTACATGTAGCAGTGGTATCACCCTTGACATGATTCTTGTCATAGGTTGTTGTTTTCCTTTGTTACACATGTCAGATTGTGTTTTTGAGACCATAGCAGTCTGTGCCTGCAACATGCGCTCTGACGTATTTACCTGGTCTATCAACTTTAAAAGTCGCAATTTCAATACCAAGAATCTCGCTGTTATGTTTGTGGTCCCAGTCCCAGGCTGTCCTTTGTATCATTTTATTTTATTTTATTTTATTTGCCTTTATTTAACCAGGTCGGTCCCGTTGAGATACAATGACCTCTTTTCCAAGGGAAGCCTGGCCAAGACAGCAGCATACAAAAAATGTCAACAGTCACAAGACACACAGAAATCACATAACACAGATAAAATACATTTAAAAAAAAAAAAAGATAAGGCAACAGGACTTAAGCTCCGGATTCACACCAAAACAAGAACAAGTGCGGTATGAAGCCGCTCCAATTTCTGTCACACGAGTCTTCAAAGTTTCAAATTTTATGAGCTCCTTTAACTTTAGAGTTTTTTTGCAGTGCATTCCAAGCAGCAGGTGCAGCGAACTTAAAACAGTGCTTACCAAATTCAGAGTGAACTTTGGGCATAATTAATAAATAAAACTCATTTGAACGTAAGCAGTAATTGCTCTGGGATTTAAAGATGTAATTACATAAGTAGTGGGGGAGCAGACCCAAGATAGCTTTATAAATAAAAAAATGCCAATGTATAGGCGGCGTGCTGCCAGAGATGGCCACTCAACTCGAGCATATAAGATGCAGCGGTGAGTGAGGGCTTTACAACCAGTGACAAACCTTAAGGCACCATGATATACAGTGTCAAGAGAACGCAGACAGTTTGCTGGGGCATTCATATATAAGAGATCACTGTAATCAAGTACAGGGAGGAAAGTGGTAGCAATCAACTTTTTTCTGGTAAAAAAAGAAAAACAAGATGTAAGGACCCAATTCGGACCTTTGTGTCTTCTAGCCTGGATTTTTGTAACCTTTTGTTTCTAGGCTTCCTGGTGCTAATGGTAAATGTCCTTAAATACCTCTGTATTGCAGCTGAAATTTAAAAAACAAACAAAATATATCCATTTATATCTTCATTTGTTTTTGAGGGGATCATTTCTGTCTGATTGAAGTGGAGAGGGTAATGCTGCTGTGCATGTTGTTAAACCCCTTGTGATTTTGATATTGGGCTTTGTAAAACAAAAAAGAAGACCTATCAAATCTGCACACTGTGCATAAATTATTTTCACATATAAATGTACTCACTCCTGTATGAATACACACTCAATATACATATGTCGTATGTTCCACTGTGTATGTGTCACATTCCATTGCACAGCTTGAAATACACCAGTGTGGCCACCTGGGGGGGCTGTTGGATTTATTTTGGCCTGAAAATCGTGTGTCCCATGGCCACTTCATTGATAATTTATAATGAGCGAAAACCTTCCCTCTCCATATGCCTTAAGTGGACTTACAGAGGCTGCACCACCTCCATTATAAGATTCAGTTAATTATTTACATAATAGAGTTAAAGGCTTCCGCATATAAGTTACTGTGCTGATATAATTCAGTAGTTGTTGACACTATAGTGATGGTGCAGTAAGTAAGATAAGAGTACAAGGCTGACTTGACATCCAGGGTCTCACCCTCAGGTGCCCTGAAGCCCCCAGACTAATTTGTGAGTTTGTTTGTAGAAAGTTAATTTACTAAAAATCAGTTTCGAAAATGCATGAAAGCTCAATGTTATATAAACTGATGAGTGTGCTTAGTCAGATGCCGTCTAATATCTCCTGTCTTGTCTACTAATGTAGAATCCTGTTTTATTTTATGTTACTAATTAAATATTCAACAGAAAATTACCTCTATTCTTTTCCCCCTGCAAACCTGGTTATTTAACAGGGACTGATGCTGCACCCTGAGAGTCACATAATTATATTTTGTCAAATGTGATTGTCTAACTCACCAGTGGCTGGTGCGGAGATTCAGCATCACAGGTGTGTGTGGGGACATGTCTCAATTCACATACAGAAGCTGCAAAACTTATCAAAATTGTCATCTTTCAACAAAATGTTCTATTTTGAACAAGCAGTATGTGTTTTATATTTTATCGCTTCACAGTAATTTCTAAACCCCGACCTCGGTTAAATTTTTCACATGGAAATGCAACATGCAACTGAAAATCTGAAGATTTAAAAGAATGTTATCTTACGTTTCTCTGTGACTTTAAGGTCCCCCCCATCAGTATTAGGAAGATTACACCGGATATTATATAAGCATAAATGTGATAGATTTAAAAGAAGATACACCTTCCAAAGTTGTGGGGCCTGGACAGCAAAGGCCCTGTCACCTTTAGTACCCGGTTAGTACCCCAGGATCTGAGGCAGTGTTAAGACTGATTGGGGTTAGTCACGTATATAGACTGGAGCATCAACGATTGGTGTAATGTGGTTGCTTCTCTTCAAAATAAAAAGCTCAGAAGCAGCATTTTTCATTACACTGCGTTCCACATTATTATGCAGATTACACTTTGCTCAGATTTTCCTAAATAGTAATGCACAGCCAGTCAGTATATTTTTCAAGTCATCAACTGTTAGAGTATAATTCAAATTTTATTGAACAAACCTCCCAATGATAACAGTATTTTTTTCAAAAATAAAAAACTCAAAATGCAGTGTTCCAAATTATTATGCAGAGTCTCTGAGTTTCTGAGTTTCAAGATATTTTATAGGTTGTCAAGAACTAAAAATTGTCATTTGTTGAATTTGCAGCATTAAGAGGTCATATTTACTGAAATCAAAAAAAGGTTTTAATCAAAAACATCTTAACAGGTCAAGTTACATGTCAACATAGGACCCCTTCTTTGATATCACCTTCACAATTCTTGCATCCATTGAACTTGTGAGTTCTTTGATAGTTTCTGCTTTAATGTCCTTGCAAGATGCCATAATATCCTCCCAGAGCACCTGCTTGGATGTGAACTGCCTTCCACCCACATAGATATTTTGCTTGATGATGCTCCAAAGGTTCTCAATAGGGTTAAGGTCAGGGGAAGATGGGGGCCACACCATGAGTTTCTCTCCTTTTATGCCCATAGCAGCCAATGCCCCAGAGGTATTCTTTGCAGCATGAGATGGTGCATTGTCATGCATGAATATGATTTTGCTTTGGAAGGCATGGTTCTTCTTTTTGTACCGCGGAAGAAAGTGGTCAGTCAGAAACTCTACGTACTTTGCCGAGGTCATTTTCACACCGTCAGGGACCCTGAAGGGGCCGTCCAGCTCTCTCCCCATTGATTCTGGCCCAAAACATGACTCCGCCACCTCCTTGTTGATGTCTCAGCCTTGTTGGGACATGGTGGCCATTCACCAACCATCCTCTACTCCATCCATCAGGACCATCAAGGGTGGCACGGCACTCATCCGTAAACAGAACAGTTTGGAACTTAGTCTTTATGTAGTCCTGAGCCCACTGCAACCTTTTTTGCTTGTGAGCTTGGTTTAGAGGAACGGACTCCAGAGGCACCAGCGGCTTCAAACACCTGTTTGCTGCTATTCAATGGCATTTTAGTGGCTGCCCTCTTAACCCTACGCATTTGTTTGGCAGAAATCTTCCTTATTTTGCCTTTGTCTGAATGAACCCTCTTGTGCTGTGAATCAGTGACAAATTTATTCACCGTCCGATGATCACGCGCAATTCTTTTGGAAATATCCAATGTTGTGATACCTTGACCAAGGAATTGCACTATTTGCTGCTTTTCAGCAGCGGAGAGATCCTTTTTCTTCCCTATTTTGCCTGAAACATGTAGCTTGCTTAATAATGTGGAACATCCTTCTTAAGTAGTTTTCCTTTGATTGGGCTCACCTGGCAAACTGATTATCACAGGTGTCTGAGATTGATTTCAATCATCCAAATAGCCCTGAGACACAATACAATCCATGAGTTTAATTCAAAAACTAAAAAATGAATGTTTTTGACCCTTAAATCCAATTTGCATAATAATGTGGAACTCGGTGTATTGAAGTATTTCAATGTTATCAATCAATACATTTGTATTTGTATACACAAAGATGTGAACAGTGGAAAACAAAAAGTTCTATATTGTAAAGGTGAGTAAAGTGTTATTATCGAGCAAATTGCCACCACATTCTTGTAATCTACATGGTAACAGCTACATAACAGTTACTATCTGTATGTTCATTGGCAAAAAACTGTGTGAAACGACCTGTACTTGAACCAGCTAATCAGCTTCAGGAGTCATTGATTTCCGCCCTGGCAGGAGAAGCTGACAGCTGAGGCTGGGACTGAGGCGGCAGGGGGTGGAGGCATGAGAGAGACGCAGGAAGGTGGAGGAGAAAAAGACCGGTATTGATTTGGTGGCAGGCAGCTCCTGACAGCTGCACTAAGCCAGCAAATACTCCTCTCAGCCACAGTCTGCAGCTCGGCTGACAGGGAAGTGCCTAAGCAGATTAGGCTTTATATCCCACAGATTTCCTGGTCACCCCCCACCCCCCTCCCCCGCCTCAGTAACCCCACCAACCCATCCACACACCAGCAGACACGCCGTCTCTCCTCCACCATTAAAAGCTTATTAATGTATCTGAACGCTGACATGAGGGTGTGGATGACGTTTATTAATTCAGTCAGTCAGTCTTGAAGTCTGAACCCTGATATTAAGACACAAACAAGTTTTGTTTTGTTGGTGTTTTGGGGTTTCCATGTCCGATATAAGAGGCCTGATGGGGCACATTCAGCCGCAGATTGAAATATTTGCTTCTGGATATTTTTTTTCCCTAAATCAGGACAGGTATCCTCTAGATTCCTGGCTGAATCTGTTCAACCGATCGAAATTTGGTTTCTATTTAAATAAGCAAAAAAACAGTTTGCTGTTGGTTGTGAGAATGGTTTAATTTCAGTTCCTTTTCTCTGGATCCCCTACCAGACAGTGTCCCTGTATTAAAAATAATTTCATTAGAATTCAACACAACACACAGGACAGCCAATTGACTGTTATGGACCTGAATACACCACTACTACACAGTTTGATAATAAAAAGAACAAAAGTCACAAAATGGAATTTTTTTTTCGGTGGTAGGAATTGTGTCACTGGGACTCTTGAGCCATAGAAAACGTGTCTCACCTGTCCTTTTCCTTCTCTGACAAGTCATAATGGCTGCTGGGGAAAAGATTTGTTCACCGCTCTTCAACATATAGACCTGCACTTTCCTCTCACTCCCCTATTTTCAGCCTGGTCAGCTGTTGCAGAGGGAGCAGGATATTTTGCGGCAGTGGGTCTTATCGTGTCTCAGACCTGGTAATTTTGTATTTTCCTGTGACAGGTCCTAAGACCTGGAAAGGAGTTCAAATTGTTACTCTTCTCTTTTATGTTTTAAGGCAGTTGCTAACAAGTTGCTGGAGGAGACAACAGAATCCGAAAATTCGCCTTTACAGTCTGTTGGGTTTTTCACAAATGTTCTTACAAGCTTTATACATTTCGGAGAGGTGATGCTTTTGTAGAGGAGGTCGGCACAAAGCAACAAATTCAATTATAGGCTGGAAACTTGGTGATGGAGATGCTGAAGTTGTGTGTTGTTTGTAGATGATCTAAGCTTTTCATGTCAGGTGATTATATTTAGGGCTCAGTGATTGAGTGTTGGTCACAGAAAAGCCAAAAGAAAATCTTTGCAAAGTCTTTGCATTGATTTTGTATGTAATCTGGAGGCGTGACAAATTGGCATCGCGTTTGGAGAGAACGCACCATTACTTATATTTTGTTCCCAAGCAATGCTTTGAATTATTTACACAATAAACCTTGATTTTACATGGCTTGCCTGTCTTTATCTGTGATATACATCTGAATTGCTCATTTGCCACATTGAGATGCAAGTTTAACCATCTACTGTAACACTGAGAATAACTTGGTTCATAAATATACTACTGTTCGTTATCATTAGTATTAGAGCAAAGTTTCCACCAGACGAAAAACTCTGTTCATGTTTTGTTTTAAGATGCTTTGAAATTAAAACAGTTGAATATAATGGAAACAAGTCTAAATATAACTCTACAGCAAGAAAGCCTCCATTTGGTCATAGACCGGCTTATGCTGTATCGGAAAAGATGTGAATGAATTAATTATTGATGAACTGTTAAGGAATAATAAAATAATATTTCCAGGGTATGCATGAACTTTTTAGGATTCACTGATAAGGCATGTAGACTTTTAAATAATAAAGGAATAAAGAAGGAACAGTATACAGTAATCTCTCTCCTTCCCTCTCTCTCTGAGCACTGGCCTAGATTCCTTTCAGCCCGTCCTCTGCCTGCGCTGTAGCCGTAGGCCTGTCGATGCGATCAGAATTATAAATTCTAATGGACGTGTCACCACTTTGAACTGCAGGCTTGAAGAGCTTTGAGTCTGGTGCTCCCTTGGATATGCCAGGCGAAGTCTGCACATTGATCCCTCTGAATTTGTTTGACTTTGACAGTCTCTTTCTTTCTAACCCCCCCATTCATTTTCCTGCATGCCGTCTCATTCTCTTTCTTCTCGTCTTTCCGCAACACTCGTTTTTTACTCTCTGCTTCACACAGGAGCGGAAGAAGGCGTGAACGCATGGTTCACTTACAGTACAAATGATGTGCAGACTACAGCAGTTTAACTGAAGTACAGCTCTCACTTAGTCATTCAGGGAAGTTGCTTCCTGCTTTTCAATGGACTCCCTTTGACTCCAAACTTCTTAATGGACGTGCAGTTGGTATTTTGCTTCTTAATAACCATTGAATATTATTTATATATGAAAATGAATAATATGATATGAGTTAGATCTTTAGCAGGTATGTGCATATATAATTGTGATGGGGTTTGATTCCTCTACAGGGAGGTTAGAGGTCATCAGCTCTGAAGCTGGAAAGGGATTCAGGGATTTGCTCAAGGACAATTCAGTGGAGTGCACACAAGGGGTGAGAACCAAAGACAGAACACGGAGGAGCTGCTTGGAACAAACTAGTTTGATGTTTGTCCCCAAACACATCTCAAGGCGCAAGTGTTTATAGCTGGTCCAAACTGCCACACTCAAAGGGTGGGAAGAAAATCCTCCTCTTATAAAGGAGGACAGGACGTGATGAATTGTACAAATGGGAGTAATGGCTTACACTTCAGGACAATATTCCCTCAAATACTTGGAGGGATTTGCTCTTGTTTGTGTGTGCACATGCGCAAAAAGTGACAAAAGAAGATAGGGACCAGCTTGATTCTCTCCCAATAAAGAGCAGCGTGTATGTCATTTACCCATAATTCACCACTTCACAATCAATACTCACATCATAAAATGATCCAATTGAAGCCAATTCAAAGAATGGACCTGCGGAAACTTTATTAAGCCTGAAAACAGAATCAGTGGGGGAGTTCTATTGTGGCCTTCTTATTGATAATCTCACCAATGAAAACCTCAAATGCTCTTATAAAATATTCAAATATGGTATGTTTAAATCAGAGTTGTGGATGTTCAATCCTTCCATTCTCAGCACATCATTGCTGCCAGGCCAATGCTGGTTTCAAAGTCAAGCTTTAACATTATGGACTGCTGATAGTTGCATCCTATTTTTACAATTTAGGAACAAGTTATACTTCTCTCAATCTGTTTCCCACCTTGAAGATCAATGAAACATGTGGCATTCAGCTTTTCTCTAAGGTGAGGTTTGGTCATATGGCAGGAAACAGATTGGTCCTCACTATGTTCTTGGACTTAGCTTATGTGCATATGTCTTGCTGCTCTTTGGCCTCGCTCTTGTTAATACACATGTCCTACAGAGGCCCCTTGCTCTTTTCCACAACTGCCAACAGTCTGACTGACAAGGGCGGCGGAACAACAAGGAGGAGGCGCTGTTTGTTGTTGAAGCCCCTTGTGAAAGGCTGTGACAGTCTAAAGGGGATCCTGCTGACACTAGGGCACCCTACAGGGTTGACCCTGGGAACCCCTCGGCCCCCTGCCTTACTTATTGATGTCTGCAGATGTGCCTGCCTGCATGATAATAGCCTCCACTGGAGGGGAGCCCCTTATAGTGCCCTTCTATGAATCACACAGGGGACACCAAGCGAACAGAACCTTCTATATGTGTGCATGTATTTTCAAGACTGTATTTGGACCTTGTTTATGCGTTTTCTTGCTTTGGCTGTGTGCATATGCTGCTCAAGGATCTCCACATTGCATTATTGATGCCCCCCTGGGAGGGATGAAAGTGTGAAGAGTGGCAGCGTGGGGGAGGAGGACGGGGAGGAGGAGTTGGGAGTGGCTGGAGACAGATATCACAGTGCCTGACTGCATTGGGTAGAACCACTATGCATTGACATCACCATCTAGGGACATCTATGGGTTTGGATAGAATCTAATGCTGATAGGTGAGGTCCCTGGAGGACACTGGGGCAGGTGGGTAAATGGAAGGAGGAGGGAGGAGGGCTCTGGGATGTACATTGATGTGACATCTTCTTGGCAGGTTGTGGATGAACTGATGGTGAAAGAATAGGGTTTGACTGAGGGAAACAATGCTATACTTTCTTCTATCTATAACATCACAGAGGAAATAAAAAATTAAAGGAAACCCCTGGATGAGAAAGAAACATGAATTTGGATTCTTCCACATGTGAATCATTTATTTGATGGCGATGAAAACAATGTAAATCATGTTGCGTTCACAGATATCGGATCTCAAGCCAGGTGATGCTAGCGGTATCAAGGTCTAATTACAGTTTTATAACATTAAGGAGCCATACCAAGTTATTTATTTAACAATGAACAATTTAATTTATAACTTGAAGTTCTATTTGAGCTACATTCAAGTTATTATCTGTAAGATTTAATAAAAGAGTTATTCTGTAATGACGTCTCCTGACAAACAATAAACCGTTACTATAAATTAATATTTAATTATTACTAAATTTGTTTATCTACCTTCATAGAGGCCCTGCTCCTCGTCAGCCGTTGTTGGCCACCGTGCCTCGGACGAACCTGCTGTTCTGGTCTTGCTCGAAACTCTGGTTTGGCCTTATTATATAGACTGCACTACATTAAAACTTTCCAGTGTCTGGAGCGACTGAGAAAGGCACTGAGTGACATAAAGACTGCCTGGTTCAGCTTAAGGACTTGATCATTTTTAGAAATCACGTCGGGGGACGCCCGAATTTTTAAAGTAACATTTAACCCCATTTATGTGTGGTTTATTTTGTTGATTTTTTAACTTGTTTTTAATCTTGACCTGTTTTAATCTTTTTATTCTGGCCTGGTGCTGTGGGTTCTTCACGACCCGTTTTGTTTGGTTTGCAGTGTCACGGGTAGTTTGTTTATTAATCCCTTCCCCTTTTCTTTGGTTCTCGTCGCAGTGGTAAGTCCCAGTCCTGTCCCGTCGTCAACTATTTTAATTCAATAGTTGACTCGTGTTTTGTGTGTTCATTGTGTTTTTTGGTTATATGTATCTGATTTATATTAAAATTATGTTTCTATTAGTTTAAACACGTTTCTTGCCCCTTTGATTTCAAGAACCTGTGCTGTTGTACTTAACATATATTAATATTTCCTGGAGGTGAAACTCCCCAGGTGGCGTTGTGGGAACTCTTTCAATATACCCGCTTTCCCTCACGCTACGGAAGTAACACGACTGGAAACAGAGGTGTGTACAATGTCAGAAGAGAAGCTCTGAGCATTCTTCAACTCTCCTGTAGGAAGAGTGCCCTGGCAGGACCGCTTGTTGTAGTCAGAAAATTAACTACAATAAACTGAAAGAACTGAGTCCTTGTATGTGGAAGCATTGCGAATAAATTCTCTTTTCTTTTTAGCATTGACAATGTAATTTGTTTGTGTGGTTTTAATAAAAGTTGTTGAAAAACCTCATTGTTTACTTTTATTTTGCAATACTAAAGTACAGGTCGAGACTTGGTTGAACTACATATGCTTAGCTGCAAAACTTTATTTTCACACCATAACATTTATTACAGAGGAGGAAAAAAATATTTTTGTCCAGCTAGAACTGTAGTGCCAAGGTCATTAGATTGTTTATGGGATTAAATAAATGCCAAAGTTGTACTTGAACTAGCACAGTTACTACAAACATAAATACTAGTAGTACAGCATTCCCTAACGTGCTTTATGCGAGTACTCTTATTTATGATGGCTACTCAACATCACATTGCTAATTAGTCTAGGTCCTGGGGAAGATTTGTATGTGCTTCATTTAGTGGAGAATATCTCAACTGACCCCACTGAACAATGTGGGATGTGTGCCAAAATCTCTATCCGGGACAAAATTAATCAAAATGCAGAACAGTGTGGAGAGATACCATTTAAATTCTGTTTCGGTACCTTTATGTGGTGCACAAACTCAGTCATGTTTGTCATTCATTTGCATAAAGACTTCCTAGCTTTAAGTTCTCTAACAACCATCAGTCTTTTAATCCCTCCATGCCTCGTGGCTTCTATGGTCATCAAGAGCATGTCTGAAGAGAATTCACAATAAAGTTGTTCTCATTTGAATTTCTGTCTGTTTCGGTTGTCAGACTGCTGAACGAGGAAGAAATAGCATTGTGATTTAATTACTAATAACGTTCATTCCAAAGATGCTTTGCTGTGTTTTAATAGATATAGTTTATCTAATTCACATCACTTTTTGTTTTGGTTATCAGACATGGTGGATAAAAAATACAGATCAGTTAACCAGGTTTGTGTTAAGAAATTTAACACAAATACAGGTTTACTGTTTGACAGCAGCTGTCTTATATGAAACATTTATCATGTTAACTGTAGAATGCTGTTTTTAATATTTTTGTGAATTTTGATACTGTGTCAATCATGTTCAATATAACTCATTGTTTTTTTTTTATTTTGCAGTGCTGTTCTTCCTCATGTGTTTAAGTTACCTTTACTTCCTACCTTTGTGTGTTTCCCTCCAGTTTTGATTGTTTTCCCCCCCTTGATGTGTTTCACCTGCTTTTCCTGTGTCAGCTGTTTGTATTTGGTTAAGTTTGTATTTCAGTCAACTCCTCGGTTCAGTTGTTGACAAGTCGTCAGTGGCTTCATTGTCTCTGCCTGATCCTGTTTTGGTTTTCCCTGAACTGTTTGATTTTTGCATGTTTGCCTGTTTGTGCAGTGTCTGCCCCTCATTTTGTTTAAATGTTTTCAATAATTTAAAACAAATTCTGCTGGGATCTGCCTCACTCATGCATTTGGGTCAACCTTCTCACCACACCATGACAAACTTCAACCAAATCACTGAAATGCAGGGTCCAAAAAAGATGATCATCTTGTATCCAGTGCAGTCCCCTTCATATGAAATATCATGAAATTCTGTTGATATTAATATTTCACCTGTGTGTGTATGTGAACACAATAACTTAACAATGCAGGGACATATTCTCTACCAACTTGGTGAGAATATTACCTCCAGGTGATTTTCAAGTGGATTTATCAAAGTTCAAAGGTCAACAAAACACATTTTCCAAGATATCACAACAAATAATAGACACAATCTACAGTACTAAATGAAGAAGTGACTATTAAGTCAGAAAATGACTTCATGGTTCAAAGATCTCTTTTACAAGTCATCGCACCATCTTTTAGCACTATAGACACAACCTTAAACTGATATGGATTGAAAAATTAATTTATAATTTTACAGACAATTAAAATAATGCATTAACATTTGCAACCATCAAGATTAGAGACACAATCTGCAGTTTATTTAGATTAGCCAATCATTTGACATCATATGGTATAAATCCCATTGCCCCTTCGAGGCCCTTCTTCGCAGAGCGATGTAGTTGAAAGGCTGCAGCATTCAGCTAGATGATTAAGATTAAGATACAATTATTTATCCCACACACATGCACAGGCACACTCATGCAAGGGGAAATTCAACCTCTGCTTTTAACCCATCTGGTGTTCGGGGAGTAAGGTGCCTTGCTCAGGGGCACTAGACAGGGTAGGGAGAAATTTTTGGACAGATCAATCAAAGTTCGGCTTTTTGTTGTTTCTCTGTGGAGTCGAACCAGAGACCTTTTCTGCCCATAGTCCAAGTTTCTGCCACTAGTCCACCGCCTCTCTCCATGCGTGCGTATTTATGTTATTCATCTTAGCCCATAGAGCAGGGCTTACCAGCCTGGGTGCCATTGCAGCAGCAACATTAACAGTCAACTCCCCCCCCAACTTTCACATGTTTATGACATGAGCCGCCGTCAACAGCCGCTAAAGCTGCCACTGATCTGACAAACAAACCCTGATTCACAGCCTGTCACTCCAACACTTTGACTGAGGAATGTTCCCAGCAGGCGCTGAATGCAAACCTTTCCACATTGATCTGTCAGTGATTAATGTGCCTGTCAGGAATCAAGTGACACAAGCACACATACACGTCTATAAACCCACAGCTTTGCTTTGGTTGCATTCCTAATGACAAAAGAAATGTTATGCTAACAGCAGATCTTTGCTTTATCCACACATGAACCCTTTCTTTTCTTTGAGTTAAGACTTGTTGTCTGACAGTGCAGCCCTAGAGTTTGTGTTGCAACTGAGGGCTGAAGTTGTACAGCGCAGGCCCGCTCCAAATCCGGTTCTCTTAAATAACTAAAAAATAAATAATTGAAAAACTCATTAAAAATAAATGAAAGTACAATTTCTTCAAAAATAAAGCAAAACTACAAAGTGCAATAAGTAAGTGCCATTTAAGTGCTACTAAATTGTTATTTTTTTTATTCAAGGCATGGTCAGAAGAGATGTGTTTTTAGTTTGCGGCGGAAGATGTGTAAACTTTCTGTTGTCCGGATGTCGATGGGGAGCTCATTCCACCATTTAGGAGCCAGAGCAGCAAACAGTCGTGATTTTGATGAGTGTTTAGCTCGCAGTGAGGCGACAACAAGCCGGATTGGCCGAAGCAGAGCAGAGTGAACCTGCTGGGGTGTAATGTTTAACCATGTCCTGTATGTAGACTGGACCTGATCCGTTCACAGCATGGTACTCAAGTACTAATATTTTGAAGCGGATGGGGGCAGCCACTGGTAACCAGTGAAGGGAGCAGAGGAGCGGAGTAGTGTGAGTGAATTTAGGTTGGTTAAAAACCAGTCGAGCTGATGCATTCTAAATGAGCTGCAAAGGTCGGATGGCACTAGCAGGTAGACCTGCCAGGAGGGAGTTACAGTAGTCTAGGCATGAGATGACCAGGGCCTGGACCAGAACCTGCACCGCCTTCTGAGTGAGAAGGGGACGTATTCTCCTGATGTTGTACAGCATGAATCTACAGGAACGTGTTGTTACAGTAATGTTTGCATCAGGCAGAGTTGGCTGTCGAGTGTCACACCCAGGTTCCTAGCGGTCTTAGTGGGGGTTAACACGAAGTTATCAAAGTTAATAGTCAGTTTGTGGGTGGGAGAGACTTTCACTGGAAGGAAAAGTAGTTCAGTCTTGTCAAGGTTAATCTTCAGGTGGTGAGCGGTCATCCACTGAGAGATGTCAGTTAGACAGGCAGAGATCCGTGCTGCTACCTGTGTTTCAGATCGGGGAAAAGAGAGGATTAGTTGGCTGTCATCAGCATAGCTATGGTAGGAAAAGACTTGTGAGTGAATGACAGAGCTGAGAGAGTTGGTGTACAGAGAGAAGAGGAGAGGACCCAGGACGGAACCTTGAGGGACCCCAGTAGTGAGAGGACAAGGTTCAGACACATGTCTGAGTTGCCTCGCTGTAAAGAAGACTGATAAGACCTTATGTTTATGTTGTTAAATCAGCTTGCTCTTTTAGAAATCACATTCTCGTACTAGTGAAGCTGTTGGATTTGATCCACAAATGATAAAAATTCTTAAAATGGGCTCGCTCATTGTGTCTGGCCATTTTACCTGATCTCTCACGATAAGTTGCATCAGGTGGAAGAGGGAGTTGCTGTAGAACGGTGGTTTGCCTGTGTGAGGCTCGTAGAGGATGCAGCCTAAAGACCAGAGGTCAGACGTGCGGTCATATGGCTTCTCATCCACCAGCTAAGGAGACATGTACAGCGGCATTCCCTTGGTTTCATGTCAAGATGAATAATGCGATGGGAGTGTAAATAATACAGAGCTGACACCAGCTGGCAGGCGATCTCACGCACCTGAAAAGGAAGGAAGTGGGGGCAAAAGGTTAATGTGAAAACTATGTTAAGTCTGGTAATAATAATAATATTAATAAAAAATAATAATGCTAATACTAATTTGATTTGTATAGCGTTTTTAACAATGCTCAGACACTTAACATAAGATTAAAAAAGAAAATGTTGAAGCTTCTTTACACTTGCTTTCATTACGTTTTAGAATTGATTTTAAGTTTAAGTTTCTTTTAATTACTTATAGGGCACTTATTTGTCTGACTGCTCAATATATTGTGGATCTTTCATCTTCATATAACCCTGCTCGGACTTGCTTTGGAGTCTAGCGGTTCAGTGACAGTGAATACCTGGCTCTCCGGCAAGTTCTGATCATCCTGAAGAATCTGGTCCAACTGACATACGGCATACTCAGTCACAACCACAACCGGTTCAAAGGATTTCAGGCACTGGATTATAAAGACAGTGGGACAATAACAATCTGAGTGCGTTTTGAAACACGACAGTTCACACATGTAAGTTTCCGTGTTGTAGCTTTGATGGAACAGGAGGATGTGTGGATGCTGATGTTCTGTCATGATCTTGATCTCTCTCTTCAGCCTTTGCAGCTCCTTCTCGGATTAAAGTTTTGTCAAACTTTAATCCAAACACCTGCACTCACCTGACTCTTATCTATTCATCCCTTTTTAAACTCAACCAAACCAGCCTTCACCCACCAGCTCCTGGACACGGTGTGAGTTGATGTCGACAAATTATCAGTTAGGGCAAACTCAAATGGTGGCCATGATAACCCGCAGAGACACTTAAATGAAAAAAAATGTTTTTTTAACCTTCATAAATGGTTTGCAATTTATTCCATCAAAGCTTAATTACAATTCATACAAACTCGCTTTTTGGTCAATACTTATACAGATGCCGAATGCTCTGCTTCCATGTGGCCTGTGTTACAAAAAGAGGCTAAGCCACTAACTACCTGTCCACGGCTCCAACGTGGAGCCTTTTGCCGCCAATACTGATGTAGGTCTTCACTGGAGGGTTTAAGGGAGGGTTCAGCCTTGGAGAATAATCTGTGCCAGAAAAGCTTTCATAGTCATAATGCTGATTAGAAATCACAGAAATTATATGATTCAGTGGGCTGAGTGAAGATGACTCTTGTTTCTTTATAATGAGATCCAAACGACCCCTGGCTATTTCCAGCGGTCAATGGTTTTCTCAGGCTGAGGTCTCGAACCCATGAACATGAGTGCTCTCATACAGAAAAGCTTTTGTTTTTCATTATGTTTGAAAAAACACAATGGGTCCACGAGCAGGAGTCGAGTCTTCTTAAAAACTATCAATTGATTCATTGTGTAAAAGCAATATTTAAGAATACATTTTGTGTGTATTGAAAGTTGTCAAAAGGGTCAATGCAGGAAAGGTTTTATTTTTTCATCTCTATAATTGCTCATAAAACCATGAGTTAATTTTTCATTCAATAATATCTCAATAAATTACATATCAAATAAAACAAAGTCTCGCATTGACTTAACGATCAAACTCTTTGCCGTGGACTGCTTGCTTTAATTATCCTTGATGTGTCTACACTAGGAGTCCAGCGAGAGCAATTCAAGTGGATTTTGTGGCCCCAGGGAAAAGGGGGTTGGGGGCCCTTGACTGAACAAAACCGATTCCCCTGCCACTCCAAAAAAACACATAACATCATCCCAATCTTCACACAATTCTTTTGTATTTAGTTCTGATGGTGATATTGTGACTGGACAGATGTGACAGAGAAGAAATCAGTAGCTCAGACAATCATCTGGGGCCGGTATTTCAAAACTTGTAATCCAGATCAGAATGATCCGGATAACCAAATCCCCCTGTCCTCAGCCACGGATCAACCTGATCTATCCCGGTATTTCAAAACTTTGCTGGATTGGATCAGAGTGATCCTGATACCGGCAGATTGGGATGTCCAAATCCGTCCCGCCCCCTGGATCACAGACAGGAAACAGGAAATGGAGCCAACATTTTACAGAAAAAGGAGAAGCTAGCTCAACTATTGTCTCTGAATTAAAGTATAATCTTAGCCAGTGTTGATGCGTCCTCAGACTAGATGAATGGCAATCATTATATTGAGTTAACCAATTATGTAAATCAGCACAAAGTTGAAAGAAGAGCTCGGCGATCTCTAATTAAGCAGAGTTCGCGCTAATGCGAGCTAACGCTGCTCCATTGACTCCTGTGTTAAGGAGCTAACAAGCTAGTAAATAGGCTAGCGTCTGTATGTCGCGGTCCACAGTCCATTTGAATGCATTCACTCACAAGGCATTGTGTGTAGATTTTAAAATGTGTTGTACATATCATTTTAGGAAACAGTTGTTAACAAAGAGGACAGCCCTAAAACCTTAATATTAGATTTTCTTTACAGATGTCTGTGGGAAGAGACTTGCACAGACTTGCTCCAAATGGCATTACTTTTTGAGCTTTGGCTATGAAAATTAAGTGTATGTGCTGAATGCATGTGAATAAAAACATTTGACAGAGTTTCAGTGGAGGCCTTTCTCAGTGGGTAACTTAACAAAAAAAACTGTTACTTAAATAAGGCATTCATATTCAAACTTTAACATACAAATCGAAGTTTTGTTAAACAAAAGCACCAGACCTTATCAATGAGGATCAAGAGAAATACAAATTAACCATGGCATTTCGAACTGCTCTTCCTGCTGGTTCTTCTGCTTGATGTGGTGGTGGTGGCTGCAGCTGTGGTACTTCTGCCTCAAGTGGTGGTCTGTCCAGGATGTCTTCATTCAGAGGAACTCTTCTCAATTGGGCAATGTTATGAAGAACAATGCAGGCAGATATTATATTGCAGGCCTGCTTCGGCTCCACACGAAGATAGTTCAGGCAGGCAAATCTGCGTTTTAAAACACCATTGATACGCTCAATTGTTCCCCTTGTTGCGCTGTGTGCATTGTTATACCTCTGCTGTGGGTCACATGTGACAGTAGCAGAGGGGGTCATAAGCCACCGTAGAAGTGGGTAGCCACTGTCACCCAGGAGGATACCATCCGGCGCAGTTTGTTGCAGTCTTCTGTAGAGATGACTTTCTCTTAGAATCCGTGCATCATGTACAGAACCAGGCCATCTCACAACACAGTTGGTTATTTTAAGGTCAGCATTCCCTATGAGCTGCACGTTGATACTATGCCGTCCCTTTCTGTTGACAAATTCCCATTCTCTTTCATGGGGTGCCTGAATGTGTATGTGGGTGCAGTCAATGGCACCAATAGTGTTAGGCATCCTGGCAATTGAGAAGAATTTTCTCTTGGTTTGTGTTATTTCTTCCTCAGTATCTGGAAATCTCACATACTGGTGAATTAGACCAGCCAGGGCTGCTGCCACTGAATGCATGACGTGTCCCACTGTAGACTTTGTCACAGCCAGGCCATCTGCAATGACTTCATAGAAGGATCCACAGGCAAAGAAACGTAGGGCAATAAGCACCTGCTCCTCCACAGTTAAGGCATGACTCCTTCTTGTAGGACGTTGAAGATGTGGGCGAAGAATTTCACATATATACAAAATATCTTCTCTTCGAAATCTAAACCGTGCATAAAGCTCATCATTTGAGTACTACTCAATGAAATTACCTCGTTGGACATACTGACGAGGCTTGTATCGTCTCTGACGGTGCCGCAGGACATGTACTATGGATGTCATGTTGCAGAAGCAAAAGTCATTGACCTAACGAGCCCAGTTTTAAAGTCTGTGACCTGTTCTTTCTCACCTGCTTTCAATTTAGCTTTATGGTATTTAAGGCCTTCCTTAGTGATAGGGCTTTCTCAGACAACATGGAGAAGAATAAAGGAAGTAATTTCACAACAGCAGAGACAACGGCCCTTTTGGAGGGTGTTTGTGCCAATTACCAGGCCCTTTTTGGAGGTTTTAGTGGTCCTGGACAGAGTTCTCTGTCCTCAAAAGTAAAAAATAAAATATGGGCCGACATAACAAGGCAAATTAATGCCACTGGTAGTGGCCAACGGCGGAGTGTTGAGCAGGTTCGGCTTAGGTGGAAAAACTTAAAGCAAAAGGCTACGAAGGACCATTCTGAGGCGAAAAACCCCCAAACAGGGAACAAGTCCATAAAACGTGGGGAGTTCACTGATACGGTTTTGGACATCATAGGAGGTGAGAGTTCCCAAGCCTTGTTTGGAATACTGCCAGCTGGTACAGGGGAGTCAATCGACCCCACGGAGCCTCTGAACCTGTCTGCTGAATTGGTCACCCTCACCCCTGTGGAGCTGGCATTTGAAGAGCCCAGCACAAGCCAGAGCCCTGTCTTGGAGGAGATGTGGAATCCACCGGCACCACCACCACCATGAAAGCGCAAAAGGCAAGCTGAGAAGGGGGATGGCTACAATGAACTACTGAAGGTGGAAACGGAACGGGCTCAGCAACAAAAAATTCAAACAAATGAACAAATCAAACTAACACTTCTTAAACAAGAAGAAATGAAGTTAAGAATTCAGTAGCTGGAAAAGCAGTTAAAAGACTGAAATGTATACTGCATAGTTTAACACTGTTTGTTTAATAAATCACATTGTTTTTCCTTCATAATTCCTTGTTAATTGGAGTTTGTAATGTCACTTACACGCAGTAGTGTAATGTTTATTCTGTGTTGCACTTCTGACGCCGATTTGTTAAAGCATTGCAGTGAACAGCGTGCATGTTTGCAGAAAAAAAAAGGAACGTGAAAAGGAAATAAACATTGATCAAACAGCAGTGAAGCTTAGTTGTATTAAACAAAGAACTTTGGGAGCAGTTACACTTCAACTGTTCAAATCTTAACATGTAATCTCCCTAAAATCCACCTCTGAGGTGGGATCAGGGTGATCCTGATTTTTAGGATCAAACTGATCCAGATTTCCCACTTAAGTTTTGAAATACTCAACAGCAGCTTTTAATCCGGATCAAAGGCAGGATTGGATTGCCAAATCTGAATCTGAATCTTCAGGATCAGATTTGCTTTGAAATACCCGTTTTTAGGATCTGATCAGGATTTAATCCAATCCAGGTGGATTAATCCTGTCGGATCATTTTGAAATACCGGCCCCAGGGGCCGGTTTTTCAAAAGTTTTAATATGGATCAAACTGATCCAGATTTGGAAATCTCTTTTTCTGCTATCCAGGATCACGTAATCCATTTTATTTGTATGCTGGTTTTTCAAAGCAATGTGGGATTGGATTACTCTGATCCGGATTCAAACTTTTCAGGATTACCAAATCTGGATTACCTGTGGTCTAAATGGGACTATCACAATGTAGCTATGTAAAGAACAGCAGGTAGAATAGTGTGGGGTCACTCCAATATGCTTTATTTGAACAGAAAATAGGACTGAACGGAACAGCAAACAAACAATATAAACATCCCCCTTCATTGTCCATTTCTTGGAAACAGGCAGTCCACTCATCTGAGACCTACAACAAATAAATAAATAAATACATACTTTACTCACAAATACATTATGGATGTTTCGAACAGGTTTCAAACAAAGATTTATTGAATTGAACTGGATAAAAAAAGGCTTAAATGTCCAATACTTAACTAAATAAATTACTTCTTAGTTCTTGTTATGAGTAGTTCTTCTTATGAGTTCTCCTTCTTCTTCATCATCAGCATCTGCTTCGTCGGGCAAGAATAAGCTGTTCCTCTGGATGGATCTGTACTTCTGCCCTTTCAGTCTCTTTTTGCAGAAGTACCTTATAGGCGTCATCTTTCTTTGGGTGCTTTGAGCCTCTCTCTGGGGGTCCTGTGGGAACTAGGCCTTCTGGCTCCACCTGTGATTGACCTTCTCCCTCGATTACAGGGCTGAGATTAACAATAAATGTTTCTGAAGAAGGCTCACTTTCTGCTGTCATCACAGGCTCACCATCCTCTGCAACATCTTGGATCCTATGCAGAGCATCCGACTTTTCACCTCCAATAATATCAAGGACTATGTCTGTGTATTCACCCCTCTTATATGGGTTGTTGCCTGTTTGGCTGTTCTTGGCTTCAGCGTGGTCTGTTGTTGCCCTACATAGCCTACCTACTTTATGTACTTCCTGTTGAACAATTCAAGTGAAATTGATGAATAAATATAAATACTGTAAAATGCATGATATAAATGTTGTATTATTTAACTAACCAATTTTAGTTACCTAGTTTTATTACTGATATCCACCATGAATCCACCCTCCTGCTGGGATCAGTTTAATCCTGATTTTTGGGATCACAATGATCCCAATCCTACCAAAAAGTTTTGAAAAACCCAAACTCAAGGTTTGATCCGGATCAACAACAAGATTAGATTACGTGATCCAATCCAATTTCTGAATCCTTTTTTTCTTTTGAAATACCCATTTTCAAGATTTGATCCAATCCGATAGCCGTAATCCGACCAGATTACTTTTGAAAAACCGGCCCCTGAAGATTTACATCAGTTTTGAATCTTGTCAAAAGACTAGAACAGCTGTTCTGTTTGATATATTTATATGTGTCTGCCCAGGTGCAACAACGATGTTGTATCGCTTTAAATGTTGCTGCTGCAATGAATTATGGGCCAACATTCTCCTTTACTTTTGTAGTGGATGGTCCAGTGTTTCCTTTGCTTAAGGAGATAAGATAGGAAGCCTTTAGAGAATATGAACCACTGGAACGTATCATGGTGGTCACTGATAGGCAGACCATCTTCTAGATCCAGACCCAGCTGCCCATCTTATCTGGACCTGGATCACATTCTGCCAGTGGCCCCTAGTTAGGCCTATATAGTGCTCATTCCCCGCTGAGGATATGTGCTATCGGGGGAATGGATACTGTTTGCATTGTGGGTACATGCATGTGCTGTATGCCCATAGGGGTAATACAGTATTGTAGAGAGTTTGAATGACTGAGTGTTTGCCTGCCAACAGTATGTTAATATAGAGCATATATTTCTCTGTGTGTATGGATGTGCATGTGCTACACTGTGGGGGGTACATGTGCACGTGGAAGGTGTCAGGTGGGTAGTTCTGCACCGCTTCATTCGTTGGAACCTGCACAGACCTGACAAGGGTGTAAATTGCCCAAATAAGCTTCTGGCAGCCGTTGACACCTCATTCTGTTGGCGCTTCATGGTAATGACTGCTGTCAGCAAGGACACAACCCCGCCATCCCAGGCCCTCCCATGCCTTGGTTATCGATCTTCCCTCTCGTTTCTTCTGCCCCTATTGTTTTACAGTCTCCTCCTCGGATCATCATTGCTTATCATGAGTGCTAATGTCTGCGGCACCTGTGCTCATCTGCTCACTGCAGAGAAATTGCAGCTTCATCAACTCTGGACTTTTAATGCTGCTAATTGTACTTCAAAAACAACAGTACAACATGAGTATGCCCATAGGACATGAGTGTACTGTATGTAAGCTGTAGGTTTATGCTGAAGACCAATCAGTATAACCTGTAGCTTCCATTGTGGGCCTGCTCCTGAAACATTAGGGTGTCTCTGTGAGATACTATAACTGCAGCTGCCAACATCTCATGGTGTACCAATGAAAATATCATTGTTTTCATATAACTTTAATTCAAACATTAAAAAAGATGAACCTACAGTAGCTTCCCTTGTGATGCTCTCCCAGCCCTTGTTGTTGTGGACTCTCTGCTTTTAGTCTGGACTTCACCTGGGGCCGGTTTTTCAAAAGTAATCTGATCGGATTACGGCTATCGGATTGGATCAAATCTTGAAAATGGGTATTTCAAAAGAAAAAAAGGATTCAGAAATTGGATTGGATCACGTAATCTAATCTTGTTGTTGATCCGGATCAAACCTTGAGTTTGGGTTTTTCAAAACTTTTTGGTAGGATTGGGATCATTGTGATCCCAAAAATCAGGATTAAACTGATCCCAGCAGGAGGGTGGATTCATGGTGGATATCAGTAATAAAACTAGGTAACTAAAATTGGTTAGTTAAATAATACAACATTTATATCATGCATTTTACAGTATTTATATTTATTCATCAATTTCACTTGAATTGTTCAACAGGAAGTACATAAAGTAGGTAGGCTATGTAGGGCAACAAAAGACCACGCTGAAGCCAAGAACAGCCAAACAGGCAACAACCCATATAAGAGGGGTGAATACACAGACATAGTCCTTGATATTATTGGAGGTGAAAAGTCGGAAGCTCTGCATGGGATCCAAGATGTTGCAGAGGATGGTGAGCCTGTGATGACAGCAGAAAGTGAGCCTTCTTCAAAAACATTTATTCTTAATCTCAGCCCTGTAATCGAGGGAGAAGGTCAATCACAGGTGGAGCCAGAAGGCCTAGTTCCCACAGGACCCCCAGAGAGAGGCTCAAAGCACCCAAAGAAAGATGACGCCTATAAGGTACTTCTGCAAAAAGAGACTGAAAGGGCAGAAGTACAGATCCATCCAGAGGAACAGCTTATTCTTGCCCGACGAAGCAGATGATGATGAAGAAGAAGAACTCATAAGAAGAACTACTCATAACAAGAACTAAGAAGTCATTTATTTTGTTAAGTATTGGACATTTAAGCCTTTATTTATCCAGTTCAATTCAATAAATCTTTGTTTGAAACCTGTTCCAAACATCCATAATGTATTTGTGAGTAAAGTATGTATTTATTTATTTATTTGTTGTAGGTCTCAGATGAGTGGACTGCCTGTTTCCAAGAAATGGACAATGGAGGGGGATGTTTATATTGTTTGTTTGCTGTTCCGTTCAGTCCTATTTTCTGTTCAAATAAAGCATATTGGAGTGACCCCACACTATTTTACCTGTTGTTTTTTACATAGCTACATTGTGATAGTCCCATTTAGACCACAGGTAATCCAGATTTGGTAATCCTGAAAAGTTTGAATCCGGATCAGAGTAATCCAATCCCACATTGCTTTGAAAAACCAGCATAAAAATAAAATGGATTACGTGATCCTGGATAGCAGAAAAAGAGATTTCCAAATCTGGATCAGTTTGATCCAGATTAAAACTTTTGAAAAACTGGCCCCTGGTGGAACGCTGCTTAAACAGACTTAGATCAGGTGACTGACTCAGCCAGTCATGGATATCCCTCTCTGTCACCATGACAAGATCCTTGGTTGCATGTTGAGGACCATTGTCCTGCTGAATGATGCGATGCATTTGACTGAACCTGAACAAAGAATACTCCTGGAGCCATCTGCATTAATCTTGTTGTTTCTGTCAGCAATGGTGCTTGTATAGGTAATATTTTGACAGATGTGGTGGTGACAAAATATTACCTATACAACAGAGCTCATTCTATCAAGACTGTACACAACAGTATGGTCATTATACCCTGTTCAAGCAGAGCCAGCAATGCTTTGGTTATACAGCTGTGGGTCTCCTGAACAGTACAAGACACTCTAGATTTACCATTTGTACCCTGAACACCAACATAGCCAGGACACTAAAAACCTTACAGATGTTTTAATGAGGCACTAACGTGGTCGGGATTTCTGCTGGTGGTCTCGGTCAATGGGACTGTCACAGTGGCCTTAATGTGTTTGTGTGCGAGAGGGAGGATGCTTTTCAGATTGTGAAGTGGCAAAGTGGAGATTAAACATAAAACCTAGCAACAGAGAAGTGTGTTTTTGTGAACTGCAGCCTGGCCTTGCTTTGCAGTCATGAAAAGATTTTCTTCACCGTGCAAATAGTTTTTTGCTGATCTACAAGACTTGTGATTCTCAATTTTGTCATCCACATAGGCTCTACATGAACACACGAAATGCACTGATAATGTGCTCTGAACAGATCACATTTTTTTTTTGTTGTAATAGCAGATATTCACCCCCAGACCCACCATTACCAGCCACGCTCAGGGGCGGTTCTGGCTAATTGGAGGCCCTGGGCAAAGAACAATTTTGAGGCCCCCCCCCTTCAAAAAAAACAAACAAACAATCCCACCCACCAAAGCACCAATCCCCTCCAACCCCACACCCATCCAGACACACACACACTTAATGAGCCATGTAATGTGAAACTGACATTTATTGTGAATAGAAACAACTAAACAATTATTTACTTCATAATGATTAACTTTACAGCAAAACGGCTGACTTTAACATCTATTTTGACTGTGTGTGTAGGGTTGCAAAGGGGCGGAAAGTTTCCGGTAAATTTCCGGAAACTTTCAGGAAACTTTCCACAGGCATATTAAGCTCGGGGATTTTTGGGAATTTTGAAAAAAAAAAACTATGCAAATTAAACGCTGAGCAATAAAAACATAATTCAAAACACTATTTTAAAGATGTTTGGAATGCAGCACACACTGCACGTTGAATTTCAACCCTCCACTGAGCATTCTTCCATCACATGCACAGATCATTCCTAGCATCCTGCTCACTACAGCAGGGCTACTGAGGCCTGCTGTAGTGTTCATCTGTTCATCTAGCCTATTTCTATTAATTTATCGATCAATTATAAAATATTTTTACAGACGATTCCAATTGTTTGGCTAACAATTTATATCTCTGGTATTGCATTAGTGTTTTTTTACAAACTTTGTTCTCATCTTATTCTAAAGAACAATGCCACGTGCACTCTCTCATATGTGGAGACATTTCACCCCATTAAATGTAGAAGGAAAGGCTGTGTACATTTGCAAATACTGTGCAAAGACCTATGTTAAGAACAGGGCCGGCCCTGGCAATGTTGGCGCCCTAGGCGGGGTTTCAGAATGGCGCCCCCCCCAACATACACACGCAAATTGTCATGCATCCCCAATAACTTTTGGACTGTATACAGATGCACACACAGGCAGACAAAATTGTAAGCTATAAAAAATAATAAAAATATATAATAAAAATATAAAAAGTCTGAACTCAGCTGTACTGACAGCATATCATGTCATGTCGACAAAAATAAACATTAATGATGAATTGGGGTGATTCTACCTCTATATTGTTCTTTCTTCTCCTCCCCTACTTTGCTGCGCTTTCTGAATCGTGCACCTGATAATTTAATCCTTTTTTGACTCATCTTCAACTCTTATCACAGTCTAACACGCCTCCCCACACACACACACAAGAGAGTATGTGCTTGTGTGTTTCTGTCTGTTTAGAGACAACTGACAAATGTGTGGATTAAGCAGTGTTTGGCAAGTTACTGAAAATTAGTAATTAGTTACAGTTACTAGTCACTTCTTTTAAAAGTAATTGATTTACCCCACCAGTTACTGTATATCAAAAGTAATTAGTTACTAGGGAAAGTAACTTTTAAGTTACCTTTATGTCTGCTTTTTAAATGTAATGAATATGAACAGTACTGGACAGTCAAACACAATACATATATTTTTTAGACCTATTTATTGTAATCAACAGGGCAACAGGCCCATTTGTGGGTCATTTGGTACCGGGCCGCACAGAAAGAATAAACATTTTACATGTTTTCTGTTTTATCTATTATCCGGTAGTTTTTCAAAATAAAACCGTTTTATTTTGAAAAATTACCGGATCCTCTGCGTTATGACTCATGCTTTATGCATGTCAAGACGCTCGTCTCGGTCACGTCACTTTTTCGCTGACCACAAACCAGCACGGTATTTGTCGGACCCATTTGTCAACAAACCAGGTGAATCCAGCAGGTCTGTTTAAGGAAAAGATCAGCTGCCCGAGATCACAAATGACGGCGGCCCTTAAAGTATGTTTGAGAAAACAACTCTGCCGGTGTCCTGGATTAAAGTCACGGCAGAATACCCTGAGATCGCCACAACAGCACTTACAACTCTGTTGCCATTTCCGACATCATATCTGTAGTGACATGATAGATCGTTTGAAATATATCAATTTTCAGTGTGTTTTCCGGCCCGATTTGCTCGCAGCGAGCGAAAAACAATAGAACAGACCCCGGAACCATCGCTGCAGATCGCGAGCCGGCCGCGGCGCTGCCCGCAGCTTCCCGGCACAACGCTGCCGGTGCGAACAGCCCAATTATTTAACATGGGCGCGGAAAGGAAGCGGACAGCTTTCGTGGCGCCTCGCTGCGCTTCTATCTCCGGTGCGTCCCCGGGTTTAGAAGATGATGTTGTGATGTGAATGTTTTGGTTTATATTGCATGTGTCACGTCATGATAAATCAGTCCCTTGTGCCGCCCTCTCGGCATTTTGCGCCCTAGGCAACCGCCTACTTCGCCTATGCCAGGAGCCGCCCCTGGTTAAGAATGCCACAAAGATGCAGAGGCATATATTCAAGTGCCCAAAGTTTCCTCAGGGCTCAAATCAGCCTATGACACAACAAAATGTTTATATTAATGTCTGTATATGACAAGGTAAATACAGTTAGTATAAATTACCCACAACATTTCCAGTTTATTCCCGTTAATTCCCATTAATTCCCATCAATTCCCGTATATTCCCGTTAATTCCCATGGAAAGTTTCCAACTTTGAATATTTCCGGAATTTTGCAACCCTATGTGTGTGTGTGTGTGTGTGTGTGAGAGAGAGAGAAAGGGAGACATGCGATTGAGTGAGTTTGTGTGTGTCTGTCTGTGTGAGAGAGAGTATCCACACACACACAAACACACACACACACACACACACACACACACACACACACACACACACACACACACACAGGAGCCAGGGGCTCCGCCCGCTCTCATTCGCTCAGAGACACACAGGGAGATCAGAGCTCGTTCCTGTGAAATGTACTGTGAAGCCGCGGAACTAATGTTAGGACGTCCGCTTCCCTTTAACGGTGGAACTGTAAACAAATCGTTCTTTCGCCGTAGCCAGGGGTCGGCCACCCGCGGCTCTGCAGCGGCTCACTGTACAGTGTTGTGCGGGTGAGTGTGTGTGTGTGTCAAGACAGCACACACACACACACACACACACACAGGAGCCGGGGCTCCGCCCGCTCTCATTCGCTCAGAGACACACAGGGAAATCAGAGCTCGTTCCTGTGGCAGCTCTGGCAGCTGACAGTATGAGACCCAACAAATTAAGAACACCCCTAGAAACATTACATTCCAGTCACATGCATGTGCAATGACAAGTGATTTATTTGAATTATTAAAAAAAAAAAAAAAATTGTAAAACGACGAGGCCCCCTGGCGGCCGAGGCCCTGGGCAACTGCCCGACTTGCCCAATGGGACGCGCCGCCCCTGGCCACGCTCCCCTGACCTGTTTCCCAGTTGATACATTTTAATGCAAATATTCCTTTCTTTAAAGCTGACAATCAGCTGAGTTATTTCTTATAGTGGAGTCAGGATCTGACGCATTACTGAATAACATTTAATGGCAATTTAATTTATGGTGATGCCAATAGAACCTCTAACACATACAAATCCCTAGAAAAAACATTTGGGTCTCCCAAAAAACCCCAAAACATTAAGTCTGTAATTTGACTGTGTGGTAGAAAACCAAAATTTAAAAGCACTTTTTAAGAGCACTCAAGGTCACCTTATACGGCTTGTCGGGTTTCCTCTCAGCTTCATCATGATGTGTAACAATGCTATGAATTAAGTCTATATATTTTTCCTTCCTGACACAGAGTGACACTATATTGACTGTGATTCTCACTGGCAGCTACACAGTGTATCATGATGTGATAACTTCGTACCGCAGCATGACACAACATGACATAACCCATTTTGTCAGGTGGATAACTGCCTTGCATGTTAATAGCACCTGTACAGTGAATGCACGAGATGGGACCCTAGCAGTCTCCTGGACGCCTCTCAATACCCACATCTGATGTTATATGCTAATCTGCTAACCTTGAGGGCGCCCTGACTGAAAGCCAAGGAGAGAGAGAGAGAGAGCAAGAGCGAGCTGTCGTCTCTCATCCAAATGCTTTGACTCGATCTGCTGAGTTTCCAGCTTGCACTCGAGTGCTGTTAATGAGGAGTTTTATGAAATTCACAGTCAGTGTAGAAAAAAGGGGGGTTTGAAATGTGTTTTTTTTTCAGTGTGAGGAATGGGGGAGACAGTGAATGGTCTTGATTAGACATTGAATTTGGTTTGTCTACGACAGGTGGCGCATCAGTAATGGTGGAGGGAGGTGACATCTTGGAGGTCATTCAGGACTCTGTATTTGGAGCTGAAGCACGACTGCAGTCAGAGGAAGAGAGGAAGACAACAGGTGACAGACAAAAGAGAAGCCCGTCTGCAGGGTGATGATCGGAAATGGAAACAAAAGAAGAAGCACACAACAACCATGGTTCTGTACTACGAAGCAAGTTCCACTTACCCTGGACATCTTTCCGTTTTCCTGCTTGACGTATCCCTACTCTTGCAATCAGGCTAAGCAGCCACAAAATGTGGGTTATCAACTCGATAAGTCAACCAAAGGGGCGCTGTTTACTTCATTTGACCAATCATCGACATGTGAACTGGCAGCAGAGCAATATATTTCACAAGGATCACATTATTATATTACAAAATTACGTGGAGTAAAACACATTATCCTTGCTAGAAGAAACACATTTACAGCTGCTAAATTGTGTGAATGTGCATAAGTCAATGTTTTTATAGTAAAACTGTTCTCTCATGTTTCCATTATATTAATCTGTAATTTATATGTATTCTCATTAGGGATGTCAATAGATTAAAAAAAATTAACTAATTAATCTCACATTTTTAAATTCATTAATCTAGATTAATCACGATTAAAAGTTTGTTTTTCTTCTAAAGACTAAATCTTATAAATTAACGAGTAATCACTAGAGATGAGCCGGATACTCGGCTGAAACGAGTATCCGGTACGGATAAAGCACTTTTGCCGAGCACGAGTATTATACGAGTAATCGGAGTCAATATCTGTGATCGGACTGAATGAAAATCCTCACACAGCGTCACAGCGCTCCTCGCCTTCACACACGGCTCTGCTCACTCACTCACAGAACAGCTCTCTGTCTCTCAGTCACTCAGGTTCACTGCGCATCGGGACTGTTCCATAGGCTCAGTCAAGGAAGCAGAAATGATTCGTTCATTTCCCGACTGGGTCTTCGGGTACAAGTCTTTGGATCATTTTTCATGTGACCTGCATTGGCTCAGTAGAGGAGCGCTGGAGATGTAGCGAGGGACGTTCACTGTCTCCCGGAGAAATGAACACTCTGTGTTTTTAGTATAGAAAGACGTGAATTATATTTGAGACAGTGAACGTCCCTCGCTACATCTCACTCACACACACACTCACACACACACCTGGTGTGGAAATAAATTAAAAAAAAATAAAAATAAAAAAATTTCAAAGTTACACAATGTTGTGTTTTCAAAGAGGCTCAGGCCTATAACACCTACCTATAAAGTGGCAGCCAGGTTGTTAAATATCATGTATGATAAATTGTGTACACATTTGTTTTTTAAAACCAGCTGAAAATATTCACAATGTCCTTGGAAACAATAAAACTGCTTCTTTCTTCATTGAAACATCGAGATTAGTAAAAGGTAAAAAAAAAGAGGTGTATTTGAGACACCATTGGTACTGTCATCTTTAACATTGAACAACACACACAACAGCATAACAAGTGGCCTTAGTAAACTGAACTGACATTCAAATCTGTCATGTTAAAGTGCAAAAACTTAAAGTGCAAACAAACATGAAAATGAAAACAGGAAGATCTCTGCTTATTCAAAGGTCCCACCGTATGCACATTTTACCACAGTTGATATGGTTCCTTTGGGTCTTAATGAAATGTCTGAGACATATTTTGGTCGAAATACCACAAGGATCATTTAAAACAGCACCTTTTTACCCTGTCTAAAACAGCCCTCCTCAGACTGACCTGTGTTGAGTGCTGGAGACGAAGATACAATATTGCAACCATATCGGACCAGAGTCAGGTGGACCGAAGCCTGGCTGCTAGAGCCCCAGCTCCCCAGCGCAGACCCGCAGTGGGCTCCGGTTAGCTCCGCGCTAGCGCCGCGCAGACGAACATGCGCACACACACACACACACACACAGTTCGAGGAAGATAAAAAAGTGCACGAGAGGACGGAAAGAGTGGAGCTGCCTGCCTGGTACAAGTAGCTTCTCCAACTTCTCCAGTTTAGCCAGCTCCGGTGAAAGTGCTGACTGACGTGCAGTGGTCACTGGTGAGGGAGACGCTGGCAGCTTGCTCGAGGAGCTGAATTTTCTTCCGCACACCGGAAGTAAACAAAGTTGCATTAACTGTGTTAAAATATTTTATCGCATTAATCTCGAGCACAATAATCTCATAGATTAACGCTTTAACTTTGACAGCCCTAATTCTCATTGTAAATATGACAGTTTTACTCTTTCATGTATAACCTGAAAGGATACCTATAGGAGTAAATAAAAAGTAAACATAAAAATATACTCTTAAGAAGTAACTAGGCGGATTTTCATAACTTTAGAATACAACCGGTTCAACACTTTTGTTCAATTTCTACTCGATAGAAATATCAGTATACAGATGCAGAATGAGGTTAGTTATCAAGTCAGATGGCAAATGAGAACAAGTAAAAAATTTTATTAAAGAAAAGACATTGCTGTTAACGTGTATAATGGGGGGGAAAACCTACGCGTACAGTGTTTTTTTTTAGCTTCTCTGCATTACACACAGTAAACAGGTAACAAGTTAGTATGTGGTACTGTGAGTGCATTGATCCTATGTGTTGGTCATGTGGGTAGACAATTCCCTTTCATTTAGATACTAATCTGGGCAGGCAAAATGATTTTTCTGGTGGACAAATCCGCCAGTTAGTGACGGGTTATACTAGTGGTCATACTTTCGGATCTCTTCTGTCAAACACTCTTCTATTTGGTCCATTTTCGTTCTTCTAAATCTTCTGTGGTTTCTGCTGGTATTATGGGGAATGAAACCGGAAATGCGACTCCGGAAAGGATGTAGTTAGCAGACCAATCACAGCCTTGCGGGCTGCGTGAGGCTTGCAGAGCTTTGCCGTATAGTTAGAAAAACGCACGCAAGCACGTAAGAAGGGGTACGTAAGCACATAAGGGGCACGCAAGGGCTCTTGCACTTGCGTGCCCCTGAAAAAGCAGAAGCATGCCTTAAGACCCAAAACTCTGAGTTAAAACCCGGCTTCATACAGCCCACAGATGACTTCTGAACATGTTAAACCATGATTTACTTGATTCTGTCAAAATTTGCATACAATCTTTATCTCCAAGTCCTCTTACTTTACCTCTAACTCTTAACCCCATGTCATGGTCTTTACCAGCAGTGGGAATTTGTTCAGTAGTCAGGGCAATGAGAATAAAAACTTTGGCAACATGACAGGTAAGCGCTCATTGGCGAAATATTAGCCCCTGTCTTTGAACACGATCTCTGACATGATCAAATGTGAATCTCCCTTGATATCTCTGGCCAGATGACATTTGACTTCATAAAAGTCAACACTGTCAGAGGTTTTTGTTCTGCTCTTAACAGACAGCTGATAATGTCTGATAACATCCTTTGTTCAGTCTTTTATACAGGATCCTAGTACTTACACTAATGAGACATTGACTCTTTGTCCCCTATGTCCCCTGCGCTGAAACTCATCTTTCAAATTTGTTTCCAAGAGTGGCACATGGAAAGGAAATTGGTGCCAAATTACGTGCGTGAAAAGACAAGCTAAAAAGGATTTACCCAAACTCTTGCTGTAAACAATTGCAGTTGCTCATAGTGATCACGGATATATTGATCAACAGTTAATATGGATAGTGATCATTTTGGCCTTAGACTGTAACAATCTGTTCAGTCTGTGTCTGTTTGGATTTCACTTCCTGTTTTATTTTGGTGTCTGGGTTCTTGTGTCTTGTGTCTAGCTTTACTTCCTGTTGGTTTCCCCACACACCTGTTCCTTGTTTGTCATTAAGCATTCCCTATTTATAACCTGTGTATCCCCTCACCCTCTGCCAGATTGTCATTGTCTCCTGTGTGTGTGCATGCTCTCCAGCGAATTCTTCCGTGTTTTGACTACCTGTTTTTGGACTCTGCTAGGATTTACAACATTGGATTTCTGCCTGTTCCCTGTATGGACTTGTTACCTTTGGACTACTTAAGTAAAGTTTTATTTGATACTTTATTTTTCTGTCTCACATGCTTTCTTTGCAACTGAGTCCCTGCCTAGTTCAGGACTGTCACATGGACAAATATGATCACCATAAATGTTTCCACTCTATCAACACTTCCTGTTTCAACTTGTGTACATACAGCAGTTTGACACAAATATTTCCTCTGAAATGATAGATTATCAAAAGATCTGAGATATTTGGTTGGCTATGTGCTTTTGATAACTTTGCTGTTGGCTAGTGTCTTGTTTATAACTTGTCTGATGATCAGACAGATGTTATACCACCTAACAATGTTAAATCAACTGATTGAAATTTTAGCAAACCAAAAGAATCCAATTATCAGTACTTTTGTGTACACTATGTATCAATGGGCTTGGATGTTTTGGGGTGAAAGGAGAAGGGTCCTGCAGATATCAGTTGGCTTCCAAATGCCTGATGTCTCTCAAACATTGACACAGTGCGCCAGCCTGCTGAAGATAAGCAAGGACATCAAAGAATTTCCTATCCAGACACCCTCGTAGACGATGCCAGCTTTGGATTTGCCCGCTAAACTGACACAACCATCTGAATTGGGTACCTAACACAATCCTTCAGTCCGTTCATTATGGATTAAAAAAAAACTGTGGATTGGTGCATTGTTCCGAGCCCACACTAAAACTGATCCAGTGCTTCTAAATCCATGAGAGGTGCAGAACAAATGTATATGTCAGGAGAGAAAGGACCTTGGTTTGATTGTCTGCCAACCTGTTTGCTCCTACGCTCCAGTCATGTTTGCTGATGACTAAAAAGCAGCGACAACATCCCTTTAGGAAATAACCACTCATGCCAGTATGTCTGTAATGCCATCTTCTTTTAGCTGTTCAGACATGGCGGCTTTAGAGCTGCTTGACTTTAATCCTGTTTTTGGCCCCATTCTGTTCTGAACACTTCTCACAGAGCAGGATGTACTCTGGCTCAAATGACATTTTCTGTGTCTCTCTTGTCAAGTTTGCCGGAGGGATTTCAACAGAACCTAGACAGAAACGTTGGCTGTAAATGTCTATGTGATTTAGTGCAGGTTGGACTTATATTTTACTTTCCCACACAAATCCACGCTTTAGTCATCTTAAGCACTTATGAGTATATGAAAAGGGAAGCGTTATTCACATCTATTGCAGAGCTCCATCCAACTTCAGCTTTGACCTATACTTGTCTATTCACAGGGCACTTACCGATAATAACAGTTTTTATGCTTTCATCCATGTCTTCCCTTTCAATAAATAAACCCAGGAATATTTTAAATGCCTCACATCCTGTGCAACATTAGTTGAAGAATTGTGAGTGATTTTCACTGACAAATGAGACTTTCAATGTTGCAGTCCTAGAAATGTTTGTTTCTGGACTGCACAGATGTTGCATAGTCCAGGTGGTTGGTTCATCCACAGTCTGAGTCTCAAAGTCTAGGGAGAGCCATGTCCTGTGCCCTGCATGTTCTATGCTTGTTGGTGTTAACTTCTGTACAGTAACGTAGACCCTCTTCAGACCTAGTATAAACATCCATCTTGATATACATGACAACAATTGGACGCTAAGTGTGTTGGCATTTGCGTTCACACAGCTGAAAAGAATGTAAAAGAGGGTCATAGTTGTTGACACCTGTTGGTTGTTAAGATGTGTTAACAACAGATCTGTTGCTACACACATTTTACTTCCGACTATAATATTGTCTCTGTCAGAATGTGGTGTTGTAAAAGTTACATCAAACTACACCTCAGGGTGTAAACTTTATTCAAGAGTTTGTGTCCTTGAAGCGTCCGGCTTAGCTGCATGTTTCCATCTGTGATGATGCTGAGATTGGCGTTTTCACTCACTAAACCACTAAATATTAAATTTCAACAAATCCAAATTAAGTGCAACAGTGTTATTTTCTTGTCAGCAACGACAGGTAACTCCTTTCTTTTATTTCTGAGTTTTGTATTGTAGTTACCAGTTTTCATATGTCTGAGTCGCCCTTTTTCATAATATGAATTGCCTCTATGGCCAGATTAACCTGCATCTTTACTAAAAGATCTAATCGAGATTCATTTTTTTGTTTCTGCTGCACTAACAACTGACTTCAAAATTGATGAGTTTGTCAATTATAATCAAATTGCAAGTTCAGTTATGTTTTTGCACCAATGTGAAAATAATTGTCATGGAGAGTTACAAAACTTCAAAGAGAAAACTTTAAAGAATATGTTAAAGTGGCAGGAGAATGTTTTTTTTATTCACAAATCTAAACTATGTTTAATAAGTACAAAATACATGTTTCCCAAAATAAATGCATCACCACATCTGGAGGCTATCAACCTAAAAGGAATCTTGTTTGACTGACAATTACGAGTTTTAGTGTCCAAATGTCACTAAAACCAAATTTCAGCTCCCTGCATTGACAGTGACACATATCTGGTAAAAATATCTGGGGGAAAATTCAAGCTTGTTCTGTTTACCTTTTAAAACTGCATTAGTCACATTTGCTCTTGTAATGGCAGAGACAAATCTCTCTCACCCACTTTCCATCACAGTCCCTTGTCCTCCACATTTACATTTCCTTCTCTCTCACCAAATACATACATTGGTCCTCTCCCACAATGTGTGCGCACACATTCATTCACACACACACAAACACACACTCTCCTGTGGCTTTCAGGTTGTCATACAGTCTTTGATGGAGAAAGCCTGTAAAAGCTCCAGAGGACCGGCTGCTTTCCCCCACCACGCCAGCGTTAGCTGTGGCTAAATCAGGCGCGGTGGCTGATTCGTCGCTCCGGGGGGGAGTGGGCGTCTGGAAGCTGATCAGACGGGCCCGGCACTCGGGGGCGGAGGAGCTGCCACCTCCAGCTACCTGGACGCTGGGGGAGATAGTGGTGCATATGGCCGCAAGCCCTTTAGTCACACTCACACTGACTCATTTCAATCACCTCTGTTCTCGCATTAATACAGCTCATTCTGGATTTGACTTACATCATCCTATTTATCATTCTTTTCTTTTTCTATTTTAATACTTTGATTTGTAGCAAATTCAGTCAATATAAATTCTAATTTTAAGGTTCTGTTTCCTCTTTTTGAATGTGTATCCATACCTCAAAATCCCCTTTTCCCTTCTCTCCATTGTTAAAATGTTTTGAGGATTCATCCTGCACTTAAGGGAAAAATGGGGAGATACTTTTAGTCAATCAAGTGTTACTGACAAACTCCATGATATAGAATTAGCCCATTTGCGCCTACTTCATATTAATGTCTAACACTCTCTCTTTGTCATGTCGATTTACAAATCTCAAGATGAAAAGAAGCCGTACACATAGAAAATGCCGAAAAATATGTCAACTTGGATAGACAATAAGACTTCAGAGCTTTTTGCTGATGACGGCCGACGCCTGCATGCTGTACCCAGCTTCCACCTCTTATCTGAACTCTTAGATTTTTTGGTTGTTGTGAACCCTTCTTACTGAGACTCTTCTGCTGCGTTCTTCATATGTGAAAGGCAAAGACACGGACCCCATAGCCCAATATTTTCCAGAGCTATCCACACCCAAAAGATATATTCAGAGAAGGCCCAGTTCTGCCTGTCTGCAGCATAAAGTGAAATGATGGAGGTTCTGACGTTCCAGTGTTGCCAATGTCCAGTCCGATTATTAGGTACTTGTGTGTAAGAGAGTTGTCACAAATGTATTAACAAAGGGAAAAGTTTCAAATTGTGGTATCCTGATCTAATTATTGCCATAAAGCTAGGTTCACTTTAAATTGTCTATTTGTCGTCAATAACTCTCTCTCTCTGTCAGTATGCTTTCGTGGCATCAACGTCAGGTTGACCGTACTGTCAAAAGACAATAATAATGATCTCAAGAAAGAATAAAAAATAAATAAATATGAAAGTAAGAAAAAACTCTGTAATAAGAAAAAGACAGTAAACAGATGTCTCTGTCTCCCTCTCTCACCCCCTGAGGAGGTAATTTTAGGGAGACCAGAGAATTTCACAGGGCCGACAGCCATGTGAGCCTAAGGCTGGCTGCTGTGCAATTCAGAAAGTGCCTAGAGTGCCACCGGCTTTTTTATTCTGTACTTAACTTAAAAGGCTGCTTATACACTTATAGGATTTTGCTCAAATATCCAAGGAGTTTTGGGGGGAAGATATGACTATCAGCATTTGCAGACATATCAATTAGTTGAGGAGGGTAGGGCCTCGCAGTGCAGGATACCAAAGCTCTGTGTGGAGTTAGGAGCCAGTGGACTGGTTAATGAACGTGGATGATGACGACATTCAAGCAGCATAACACAATTTGAACAAAATGACTGAGAACCAAACATTAGAGGAATTGAGGCACAAAGCAGTGCTAATCACAAGTCTCTACTAGTTTCAGACTGAGTTATTTTCCTTCCGGCACCCGCATTGTTTAAATGAAAGCATATATGCACCCATCTGAATTCCCATGTGTGTTTGTTTTATTTGGCTTGTCTGAAGTATATGTTGCAGTATTTTAGTACATCTCAAGGCTTAATGTTAAGATAGTAATGTGCACCTACACATGCAGGTGGACAAGCAGTGTATTTTGCTTCTCACAGGTAATCAACTCATGTGTATAATCTGAAATTACATTTCTGTAAGCCCCCCCCATGCTGGATTTGGATACCACATGCTCATTAGACCATGAGATAATGTTAAAATAGAGACTGTCTTTCATGAATCTGCACTCTCAAGTCTTGTGAATTATTTTCTATTTTTTGGGCCCGAGCACTGACAGGTGAGGCCCTATTAAAATTGTAAGGATTATTATTATTCAGGCAAATTAATTGGCTTTTTGAGGGCTCAAATTCTTACCAAAATTTGCAGAAAGTTAGAAAGTGGTGAAAATGTACGTATTCTGGAATTTTCAATGGGCGTCGCAAAATGGCTCAACGGTGACCCCTGAGACCCCCAGAACGTGTTCACATTGACCGATCTTCACAAATCGATACACAGGTGTATCATGACCAGACAAACAAAGAAGTCTGGAGGTGCAATTGGAAAAAAACAACAGGGAGCCTGATATTTTGCATTAAGTGGCCATTTTGGCCATAGTCCACATTTTTACTTTGAGGTACTTGTCCCAGGGCTTACATCAGATCAACTTCAAATTGAGATCAGTGTCATTTGTTATTGAGATTTAGCTTGTTTTCCTTGTGTTCTGTATTTGATTGCTTGGTCTTTTAGTTATCTGTTTCCTGTTTTATTTTGGAATTCTGCTCCTCATGTGTCCCTGATGCTTAACTTCCTGTCTTTGTCCTGTTTCCTGCCCTTATCTGAATGGGTTTCACCTGTGTTTCGTTATCCTGCCTCCCTTGTGTGAGCAGTCTGTCAATTCACCTGTTGGCACATGCTTAGCGCATTTCAGTTCTGGTTTCGTTTATGGATTTACTTGTTGTTTCTTTGATGACTGATAAGACGTTAAATTCATGTTCACTAGCCAAGTTTTCATGCCCGCATTTGGGTCATGTTAGTGTAACAGAGTTAGAAATGCATTTTATTAAGGCCCGAGCACTGACAGGCCCTATTGAAATTGTAAGGATTATTCTTATTATTCATGCAAATTAATTGGCTTTTTGAGGGCTTTAACATGCTCAAATTCTTACCAATATTTGCAGAAAGTTAGAAAGTGGTGAAAATTTACGTATTCTGGAGGAATTTTTAATGGGCGTCGCAAAATGGCTCAACGGTGCCCCCCGAGACGTTCACATTGACCGATCTTCACAAATCGATTCACAGGTGTATTTTACTTTGAATTTCTGACTTCAGATGCTTCCTCAGCTGTGAAGGCAATGACTTGTAGTTATGTTATAATATATTATATCCAAGTTTTCGAAATGCTAATGTAACCCAGGTTAAAAGAAACATGATTTAGTACATAAATGTGAATAAATAGTATTAAGTTAGTTTGCATGCCGACTGCAAGTTTTTACATACATGGATCACTTTGGGGAGCCAGAATAAACCTGCTAAAAATCCTTGGACCAAGCGGGTGATTAAGTTATTAACAAAACCTCTATACATTCACAGGAGTTGATGGATGCTTCGTGTTTGTTTCCCCGATTTTGCAGGATGGAGCCTCCTGGGACACACAGAACGTGGGTGACTGTCTGCACACCAACTACATATATGCATGAATCTACAGTTCGGATATGTACAGACGTTTTCATTGAAGTTATTACAGATTGGTGACTTAAAGCCTGAGGGTTGTACCTTTTGCTGTAAAGGATGGTTTAAAGAAGAGGACGCTGGATGATTGGCCTGAGGCTGAGCTCTTGAGGAAGACAATTCTTGTATTGCAGTTCTTGGACAGAGTAAGGTGTTGTGGGAGGAAGAAACGCAGATGGAGCAGGCTAGGATTTTCTGGCCAGTAAAATGACGGCTGATTAGGGCCAGATCGACTACAGACCGATTTAATCGCTGATTACATTTTTGAATGTACATGGCAGCTTTTGCGGAAAAAGATTGATGGTATTCATAAAAGATTGATCCACCGTATGAGAGTGCGAGGTCTGAAATATTAGCTAAATAGGTGTCGCGTTCCTCTTTACGTAGTGGAAAGACCTCACATATCGTGTCTCTGAAGACCCCAAAGGCGACGTTGAATTCTGCCAAAGTAAGTGATTTTGAGAGTCTGGGGTCGCTGTCTTTCAAAAACGACTGAAAAGTCCCCGCAAAACCGGACAAAATAATCTTTACAAGATTGACATCATGGCCTGCTAAAACAAAACATGAGTGACATCATTTACTCACTAATTGCTCCCCTTCCATTATTTTATTCTTCTCTCCTCCCCATTTATAATTGTGTGCAGAATGATGCGACAGATTCAGTGGTGGAATGTAACGAAGTATTTTTACTTCGTTACTGTACTTGAGTAAATTTTTACGTATCTGTACTTTACTTAAGTAAAAATAATAGTGCATACTTTTTACTTTTACTCCGTTACATTTTGCAGCTATTATCTATACTTTTACTCCGCTACATTTGTACTATGTGTCGTTACTCGTTAGATTTTATGAACACAGTTGCCAAAATGTTGCTGTGACGGAGCAGCTCCACCATTGCTCCACACACGCACACACAGTCGCACACGCAGCCACACACACGCCAACAAACATTTCCACCGTTCCTGTTAAAGTTCGTAGTTGATCACTATCTAACCATCAGCTACTCTGTTTAGCGCTGGGCCGATGGAGGGTGCCCACTCGTCAGCTCCGCATCTGGGTAACACACACACATACGCACACACAGTCACACACAGTGGTCGGTAAGCAGCCGTCTGGACCACTCCGTGAAGAAGGAGGAGGAGACGTTTCTTTAGTTTTAACGCCGCCACTTTATTTATTGACTGTCCACCGGAGCAACACTCTCATCATCTCTAGGTGGTCGTTCACTTCTCGTATTCACACACTTCTTGCGCAAGTTACCCAGATGCACTACGTCACTCTCTGGGCCCGTTCCTTAAATGGGCAGGCCATACCTGCAACAGCGCGTTTGGCAGCAGCACTACAACCTTGCCTGTTTTGCTGAAAAAACATTCAACTGCTTATAATTATTACTAGTAGTGACATCTGTAGGGGCATGAGTATTACCAGTAGCTATATCTGCATTCTTTATCAAAATGGCACAGCCTAGACATTGAAAGACAACCCATTGCGTGAGTACTTTTACTTTTAATACTTAAAGTAAATTTAAAAGCAAGTACTTTTTACTTTTACTTAAGTATATATTTTCCTGTGTACTTGTACTTTTACTTAAGTACTAAACTTCAGTACTTCCTCTACCACTGGACAGATTACCAGATAGAATGTGGTTCCTGAGGGAATCAGGAACTGCTGCTGCTGGAGGGAAGAATCAGGGGCCGGTTTTTCAAAAGTAATCTGATCGGATTACGGCTATCGGATTTGATCACATCTTGAAAATGGGTATTTCAAAAGAAAAGGATTCAGAAATTGGATTGGATCACATAATCTAATCTTGTTGATCCGGATCAAACCCTGAGTTTGGGTTTTTCAAAACTTTTTGGTAGGATTGGGATAATTTTGATCCCAAAAATCAGGAGTAAACTGATCCCAGCAGGAGGGTGGATTCATGGTGGATATCAGTAATAAAACTAGGTAACTAAAATTGGTTAGTTAAATAATACAACATTTATATCGTGCATTTTACAGTATTTATATATATATTCATCAATTTCACTTGAATTGTTCAACAGGAAATACATAAAGTAGGTAGGCTATGTAGGCTAGCAACCTTTCAGTACAGCAAATTATAAATTATAAATATTTCGGCCCCATAAAATAATCCCCCAAACAGCTGTCAATATTGAACTCAAATAATACATTCTGTCTTTGTTCGTTAAACATTAATCACACAATCATCAGTCATGGACTTATCAAAAATAGTATCTAACAATTGCATCTCTTATTGGTCGTCCAGTCGGGCCCTCATTCTGACAGAATGCCGGAGGTTGGTCAGTGTCTCCAATGGGCTCAGGTGCATCAGTGACGTCATCACAGAGAGGGACTTTGCACCTGGTCGCGATGTTGTGTAGGACAATTCAAGCAAGTATTATGTTGCATGCTTTCTCTGGTTCCACTCTCAAGTAGTTAAGGCATGCAAAGCGCCTCTTCAGAACGGCGCTCAATGGTGCATCTTGTTTTGCAATGAGCAGTGTTGAAGCCAGAAAAGTGGTCATCAGCCATGGTAGAAGAGGGTAGGCACTGTCTCCTAATATGATACCATTTGGTCGGTTGGTTTGGAGCTCTCTATATAGAGCACTCTCCCTCAGGATGCGCGCATCATGGACAGACCCCGGCCAGTTCACAACGCAGTTTGTGATGAGGAGCTCAGCGTTGCCCACAAGTTGAGCGTTGATGCTGTGTCTCCCCTTTCGGTTTACAAACTCCCACTCATTCTCATGAGGTGCTTGTATGTGCACATGGGTGCAGTCGATTGCTCCAATAGTATTGGCACATTCCCCAAAAGAAAAAAATTCTGCTTGGCCTGGAAGATCTGGTCATCCTTCGGAAACGAAACAAATTCATTAATCAGTTAACTAAATTAATGCAGTTGACACTTTTCAGAAAATCACAAACAGTTGATTTTGTCACACCCATGTAGTCACCCACAACTTGGTAGAAAGTCCCACACTTATAGAAGCGAAGAGCAATGAGGACCTGTTCCTCCACAGACAGAACATGACTCCTTTGGGTTCTGCGTTGGAGGTTGGGCCTGAGAAGGTCCACAATATACTGAATATCAGCTCTTCCGAAGCGAAACCGAGCATACAGCTCCTCATTGGTATATTTCTGCAGTGGATCTATACGCTCAACATACACCCTTTGACGGTATCGATGGTAGCGATGGACAACACCTGCCATGTCACTGCCTCTCTGTGATCTTCTCTCTGAGTCCTCTGAGAAAGGCTGGATATACATATGGCTGTGTAAATTGGTCTTCCCAAACACACCTGTTAGCTTAATTGCGTTGGCTTGTGTTCAATTAATGGAATCATACCCAAGGCCTATAAAATGATGCTTGCTACATCAAAGCGGTGGAACCACAGACTCAAAAAGCCCGAATTTCTCTGCTGCTGAAACCCACGCCCTACTGGAGGGTGTTAGGTGCCATTATAGGTCATTGGTAGGATCTTTTAGTTCTGCCAAGGTTGGTGAAGTGAGCAGTAAAATGAAGAAGGAAATTTGGGCTGAAATCACACAACATGTGAATGCCATGGGGTTCCTGTCATTGAACAGGAACAAGACAAGAACGAGAACAATCCGACAAGGACAAAGGGAAGGACAGAGGCTTAAATACACACAGGGAAGGCAGGGGCAATTGAACACAGGTGTAACACATGAAGACTGGAGCTGACAATCACAGACAGGAAGGGAAGACAGAAATAACAGAGACAACATGAAAACACTTTGAACAAACAACAGGATCTACTACAATAAACAAAACACACTTTTAAAATTTATGGTACAAAGTGCCAGATCGTTACAACATCCGGTCCGCCAAACGACTCAATTCCAGACAGGCCAGGTGGGCTTTGTTTTTCAATCGATTTAATTTCTCCTTGTCATATCGTCCTGGTTTCAAGAATGCTAAAGCAGGTGCACTGTCTCGTCTGTTTGACCCTGGTTCTGCCCCTAGGTTTCCCTCTAAGATCTTACCTCCATCCTGTGTGGTAGGGGCCGTTACCTGTGGAGTTGAACAAAGGGTCAGACAGGCAAATATCAATTCTCATGTGCCGGACGGCTGTCCCCCGAACCGGTTGTTTGTGTCTATTCCCCTTCGTTCCCAGGTCACCCATTGGGCTCATACCTCCCGGGTTTCTTGTCGCCCTGGGATACGGCGGACTCTCTTTGTGGGCAAACAACGCTTCTGGTGGCCGTCCATGGAGGGAGAGGTGAGGGAATACGTGAATGAATGAACGTCCACCCTCTGGTCTTCTGCAGCCCCTTCCTGTGCCCCATCGCCCCTGGTCCGACATCTCTCTGGACTTTGTTTCCGGGTTTCCTCCCTCAAAAGAGAACACCACTATTTTAACAGTTGTTGATAGATTCTCAAAGATGGTTCATTTCATTCTCTGCCCAAGCTGCTGTGGTAGAATTCTGGAGATACAAGAGGCTGGAAACAACAAAGTTATCTACGTGTATTTAATAAGGGGCTTTCTGCAGAAAGGATCAACACAGGGAAACCGCAAGGGTCTCAGAGTGAAGATGAAGAACAGTCAAATACAAGGGTCTTATATAGGAGGGCTGAGGGCTGACTCTTTGAACCAATCCAGACAGGTTCCCATAGGTGGAGGAAGGAGAGGAATCTAAACACAACAGCTGATTCACATGTGTTTCCTAAGGTGATAAGAGGACATACACTCCTTCCTTTGATGGGTAATTAAGTCGCAAAAGGTCTCACTGTATTGACGTCATAAACAGTTCCCACCAGAAAACAGCTCAAGTCATCAAACATCTGTTGTATGTAAATACAAGTCATAAAAGTCTGTTGAGAAGCTTCAAACACTTACTGTTCCAAATACAAAATACTTTTTCAACCTTGCTTAGTTAATTTTATACTACATTTCCCTCCTTTTTGTCATTTATTGACAACTTAAGAGAATGAAAAAAATCAAATACATCAATTCACCAGGATTTCAAAATGCATCATCATCATCACTGTAGTGTAAAACAAACTGCCTTTGTCATGGACGGTGTGCGTCTTCAAATGGGAGGGAGGACTGATAAAAGCAGATTAAACAGACATCACAACATCATTACATTCTTCATCACTATCAAAAGGGTTCTGGGGAGGAAACCAGTCAGGGAGGGGAAACACATCTTATATTATCGTCACTGTAGATCTAATTGGTGTGTCATCTGGCAGAACAAACCATAGGGACACAGCTGGCATGCCCCATAAAGCCCATGGAGGCTACAATAACCAAACTGTAAGTATAAAGGTGCAGTGTGGGGGAGACATACGTGCTAAAAGAAGTGTGGCATGTTGATACGAGCAAACACTCTCTGTAGCTTCAAAGGAAAACAAATCATTATATTGCATCGGATGCTTGAAACCCACAAAAACAGACTGTCCTGGGAGATTGGTTTGAATGGTCCAAAAAATAAATTCGTACCAAGAGTTAACAGTCATTATTAAGAGAACAGTTCCTCTACTGCCATTCCGACCCAGCTGACTGAAGTGATGCCACTAAGGTCGGCGTTTCATGGTCGTCTTCTCAGCTGTGTGTGTATTATGTGATTCTCCGAGGCAACTATTACCAACAGCTGTGCTGGTCAGCACTGCCCCCTCTTCAACGATCCTTTGTTTTAATTATTCAGTGTGGGTGCAGAAGGTGGATGTTCTGGTTCTGGGACTCTTAGCGACGTTCACTGCCGTGTGGGTTGTTAACAGGATCTGGTACGGTCCTGTCCAGCGTCTGTGTCACCCACTTTTCCGCCTTAGGTCCTTCACTATCACCCAGTTGCCGGGCTTCAGGCCATGAAGTGGTCCACTTGCCAGTTTAGGGAGTGCGTCTTTAACCTGTTTGTGGATAGCAGATAAGGCAGTAGAGAGATTTGAATAATAACGTCGCATTTCATCTTCAAAGAGAATTGTTGAGGGCAATTGTCTTTTAACAGGTCCAATGCCCCAATATTTTCTTAATTATTTTAGTGACAAACTAACAAATGGAGTCCCATTTCACTGCTGATTTTACTTGGGATTCCCCATCTGGGAATAACTTCAGTGATCAACGCTTTAGCTACGGCAGCTCTGTCTTTCAGAAAACATAACTATAACCAACCAATATTTTTTCCCCTCACTCGGTGTTAGCTCAATTAAATCCATCTTCGATCCTTTTAAAACATGATCCTTCCCATGCATTTACTTTGCAAAATGAGGAAACAGATATTTTGGCAAACAAGGTTTCTCATCAGGGCCCACCCACACCCCATGTGTGTGTGTGCAACCACTTCTCTTCCAAAGTCCACGCTCTTCAGCTGTTGCTCTAAGTTGAAGTTCTTGTAGGTCAGCCGTGGGGGTGGTGGGGTCGACCTGTAAGAGAATGTGTGAAGAAGATAGAGCCGGCGAGCAAATGCTTTTGCTGCTACATCCTCCCTGGCATTTCCTTGTGATACTTGGTCATTATTAGAGGTGTGAGCATCACATTTACATACTGCATCCTGTTTGGGGAGGAGGACAGCATCAAGGATCTGAGACACTAGAGCATGATGTGCAATTGGTTTGCCTGATGGTGTAAGGAATTCTCTGTGTTTCCAAATCGTGCAAAAATCATGTACTTTACAAATGCATATCTACTGTCAGTGTAGATGTTAACCCTTTTCCCTTTAGCCAATCTGCATGCTTCAATGAGAGCAGTGAGCTCTGCTGCCTGTGCCGACAGGGAAGCAGGGAGAGGTCGTGCAATCAATGTATCATGTGCTGCTACCACAGTGAAACCAACTTGATTTGCTCCTGTGTCTGAATTGCGAGACGCTGATCCATCCACAAACAGTGTAAATCTTGATTCTGCAACGTTGTTTCCTGTAAGTGTGGTCTGGGGGAACAAACTTAGGTTATTGTTACTACACAATTATGTTGTTCACATCTCCTTCTGTTGGAAGAAGAGTAGCTGGATTAAGAACATTACATCTTTTCACAGTGATGTTAGCATTTCCAAAAGAATAGCATGTTATCGATAGCATCATACACATAGCATTTGGGATCAAGTTTTGCTCAGAAAAATGCAACACGTCTCTGTTTACCCCCCTTGATCAGGGAGTAACACTGACGTCATCTACTCCCCCGTTCTTGTCATCTGGTTGTGTGAAAGGTCGGTCAGGGTCGTCGGGCAGTCATAAAGTCGAGGTCGTTTGTAGGGTCAGTTTCAAGTCAGTGAAAGCTTTCTCGTGTCATCAGTCAATATAACTTTGCTATATGCTGTTAAGCCCATGTGCGATTGCGCTGAGGGACTCCTCGAGGACAGCATAGTTCAAATTCATTCGCAGGAATGACATCATTTATTTCTTTGTAACAGTTTTAGGAATCTTTGAATTACTGTTACTCTATTAGGGGAGAGGGACTGCCCTCTGCTGTGATCACATGCCCTAAAATTGATCTTTTACATTTACAAACTTATACTTTTACAAACTTATACTTTTACAAACTTATACTTTAACAAACTTATACTTTAACAAACTGCAGTTTTTCAGGATTGCCTTATGTCCTTCTGCATTTAGATGTTTTAGTAGAGCTACAGAATAATTTTCACAATATTCTTCAGTTGGAGCACAAATCACTAATCCTTATATTGTCAACATATCGTAAATGTGCACTTCCTGGTGTTATCTTTAATGATCTTAAGCTTTTTAGTGCCTGGTTGTAAATGGTCAGTGATTCACAATAGCCTTGACGAGGCATGTGAATGTATAACTTTCTCTGTTGAACTCAAATGTAAACCAGTATTATATGTCTTTATCAATTTAAAAACTGAAGAATGCATTTGCCCGATCAACAACAGAGAATAATTTATAATCCTTCAGAACTTGCTAAAGGATTGTTTTAAGAATTTGGAACCGACGAAGCGCGAAGTTGTACTGCGGCGTTGACAACTTACAAATCTTGGATGAATCTCAAATCATCAGGTTGTGTTTTATCAAAAATACTGTTCACCGGAAAAAATCGGAGTGTGCACTAGTGAATCCTTGCAAGGAACAATTACACCTGCCCTCAATAGAGAGTTGAAAACTGGTGTAATACCATCGATGGCTTTCTGTTACAGTAGATATTATCAGATCATGGTGTAATAACCACAGGTTCCATGTGTTAATTAAACCCACATCATGATTACCTCTGAGCCCTTAAAATGTTGTTTGTTTAAAATAAATATGCATGTGCATATTGGGCTTCTGTATTTGTGTCTGGTACCAGTTAAACAACCTTGAAAGTGTAAATAACAGATGTAAATCATTTTCTAAACACTTTAAAAAATTGATTTTACTTAACCACGGGATCTGATATCTTTTCCCAAATGTCAGCATTGACACATTTTTGTATCCACGGTCGCAAGTCTTGCCATTCATCATTTTTGTTTTTGACAGCAAGTCATGTGAGTGTGAACCAGGAACATCAAAAAAGGAAAGCATCCTCTGAACATCTGTGAAGGAACTGAGAGGGTGACTATAGAACAGCACATCTATGTTCTTTCCAGAACATGCAACTTAGTGTTGAATTTTCTTTCACACTGCTTTCCCTACAACTTATCTTTTCAAACCTGCATCTCTCCCTTTGTGTTTGAGTGCAGTGAAGTTTAAATCTTTTGGATGCATACACGTGGTGTCTGTTCTTAGTGTGATTGAATGTGCCTTGTCCACTAGATCTTTGTTGATTGATGTGACAACAGATGAACAAAGCTTCCATTCAAACGCATATAACAGTGAAGCAGCATTACACTTAATATAATCTCTTTCCCTAGCACTGTGAGTGTGTGCAAGTGTTTGTGTTTGTGTGGTGCATTCACCCTCTTGATGTGTGAGGTGTTCCTCATGGTCTCGTTCTCTGCTCAAAGATGCTGGTTCCTCCCTCTCCTCCATCCCCGCCTCGGTTCATTCAGCCTTGTAAAGTTACTGTTTCCTCGGCAATTTTTGTTTTGCCCAATGTCCCTTCTCTCCACAGAGAAAACAAATGTCCCAATCATCGTTCCACATGCGTCCCCCCTCCTTCCTTGAAATCCTCTTCTTCTGCATCGCGATGTACCTCTGAACATCTTCAGTGAGGCTTTATGCAGATCAGTCTCTCTTTCTTCTTCTTATTCGCATGAACTGCATGTGCTTTTATTAAGCTCTTCCTGAGTCCCACTTGATGCCTGTACGTTTTAACAGGCTGGCAACATCAGGTAACTACACAATTCGCGATTTGGGCTGGATCCTGTCCCAGTCCATATTGCCCACTTGTCTGGTGCGAGGTGAAGAGAGGAGTTGCGAGTCTGGAACGTTATTAGCTGGAAAAGGTCGTTGTGGAGCCTGGGCTCCTGCCTGTGGAACATCCGCTTCTGGTGGAGCTTGGTGTTGTTCTGGTTGTCGTCTTGTCGGCGGGGAAGAGTCGAGGTCGGAAACCTGCATTTTGAGACACTGAGACATTTGTGAGGTGTTAACTGTCCCTGCCAGTGTGTGCTTTCTGTCCCTATGATGCAATTTTTCTAATCACATTCCACACTCATTCTTATCTGCCTGAAATGTAAGATTTACTTTTCTGGCCTAATTTACTTTTTCCTTCTCCTCTAGCTTCAGTCTCACCTCTTTCAGCTGTCTCATACTAAAACTCTCTCTCTCTCTGGAAACCCAAAGTCACTCATTCCTCATTCACACTTGAAACAAACTTAGTGCTTTGTCACCATAGTTCTTTCACATGAAGTTCACATAAGGATTACTCAGTTCAGTTCCATTATCTAAATCTTATATTTTCATTTACCTATGTAAAGAATTTTTTTTAAATTTTATTTTAAGTATTAGTTACCTTAAGTCTTCAATCAATCTCCAAAACGCTATCGTAAGGAGCAAATAGGAAACTTAGTAATATAAACATCCTCAAAATAATGTAATACCTCCTATATTATATAAACAATAGTAATTTCCTCTTGTAATTACTTGGTTGCTGTTAGTTTCTCAATTCATCTCTTTTTTTTTTTTTTCTTTTTTTTTTTTTTTTCTTTTTTTTTTAAATACACCTTCAAATATTCTGCCTCACCAACACAAATCATAGTGCCTTAAAGAAGTTCTCTACATGCGCGCTTTTTTGAGTTGCCTGACACAATGCAAATACACTCAGTATTATGTCCTCTCTGTGGTTGCAGTCGAAACAACTCCATAAGGTACCTCGTCAGTCTACCTTCCAGGTTTCTTCTAAACCTTGGTTAAAAATTTACAGGGCTTTCACCTGTCTGGAGGATCCCGTTCCTCTTAGACCAACTTCTCCGTAACACTATGTTCTGCTGGTATAAATTACACTTGAAATATCAGATTCTCACCAGATAGATCGCAGCGCTGAGACGATCCGGCTCGGGTCTAGGTCCCTGCATCTCACCCGTGGGGAGGTTAAGGTTGGAAACTTTTTTCCAAGATGATCAGTCAACCGTAGACACCGAGTCCAGATCCGTCCAGACGTGCGATCCCACTTCTGACACCAAATTGTGGTAGAATTCTGGAGATACAAGAGGCTGGAAACAACAAAGTTATCTACGTGTATTTAATAAGGGGCTTTCTGCAGAAAGGATCAACACAGGGAAACCGCAAGGGTCTCAGAGTGAAGATGAAGAACAGTCAAATACAAGGGTCTTATATAGGAGGGCTGAGGGCTGACTCTTTGAACCAATCCAGACAGGTTCCCATAGGTGGAGGAAGGAGAGGAATCTAAACACAACAGCTGATTCACATGTGTTTCCTAAGGTGATAAGAGGACATACACTCCTTCCTTTGATGGGTAATTAAGTCGCAAAAGGTCTCACTGTATTGACGTCATAAACAGTTCCCACCAGAAAACAGCTCAAGTCATCAAACATCTGTTGTATGTAAATACAAGTCATAAAAGTCTGTTGAGAAGCTTCAAACACTTACTGTTCCAAATACAAAATACTTTTTCAACCTTGCTTAGTTAATTTTATACTACACTGCCTTCTGCCAAAGGAACTACGGAAGCTGTCCTGTTGTATGTTTTTCGCATCCATGGGTTCCCGAAGGATGTGGTGTCAGACCGGGGTCCACAGTTTGTTTCCCAGTTCTGGAACTTCTGTTCCCTCCTTGGTGCCACAGTCAGTCTCTCCTCCGGATACCATCCCCAGTCCAACGATCAGGCGGAGCGGATGAACCAGGAGTTGGAGACCGGACTACAATGCCTTGTCTCCCAAAACCCGGCCAGTCCGGGTTACTAAGTTAAATTGGCCTGATAGTTAGCATTTATTGGGTCGTCCACTGTTCTGACTGACGGCCATCTTTTCAGCCTCTGTGAGAGGTGGTGGTGGTGGACCGCCACCTGTTTTGCGGGCCTCAGCCTTTTTTCTGTTGGCTATAATGGAGGTCAAATTTAAATACATACAGAAAACACAACTTTGGAGACTTGTATGTATAAAAGGCATTTAGGTGTTGCTTTCATAGAGACAATATTAAATACTGGCAGTGTTGGGATTTCTCTTTTTTTTTGCAGATTTCCCTAATTACTTAAATATATCCATCACATGTTGAATGTAGCCACTAAATGCTGTTTAATGAGGGCAGGCTAAACAACATCACAATTGCTTGTACTTTATTATACCTTACCTATTTGAACTACATTTTTATATTTCATCTTTAGCTGCTGCCAAGTCCGTTTGGTGCCTGTTGGGTTGCACCTGTGCTCACAGACACACATATGGAATATAATTGTTGAATAAGTGGAACATTCAAGACAAAACATTTCTTTTTTTTCTCAAATTAATACTGACGCATTGACTCGGTCAGCAATTTCCTGCCACGCAAGATCCCGCGCTTTTGCTGCTGCCACAGTATTGCTTTTTAAAAATATATGCTCACTTTCTGCATACGCAGTCATTAATATTTCCAACTCCACTGCGGAGAAGTAGGAGGATCGAGGCTGTTTACCACTTGTTGCCATGGTGAATCATGTTATCTGTGTTCCATTGATGAAGGCTTTTTATATCCTCATGCACAAGCTTCACTCAGGGTTACCTTGACTCTGAGTTGATTGAACTAAGTGTTATCACCTGTTCTGAAACCGAAAACTTAGAGTTTGACAGCTCAGAGTTGCTCAACCCAGAGTTAAGGTTTTAACTCAGAGTTTGTTGAACCTGCTTTGTGAAACGGGCCCCAGGTGTGTGTGTGTGTGTGTGTGTGTGTGTGTGAGTGAGATGCGAGGGACGTTCACTGTCTCCCGGAGAAATGAACACTCTGCGCCCCCAGCACAGAAAGACGTGAACCACATTCGTCCACAAGTCACACAGACTGGTCCTGCCATTTTCACTCTACACTAACACTTAAAGTTTAGTGCAGTGTAATTGTTTGCCGTGATAATTAAATGCCAGTGTGATAATAAATGACAATTTCAAACCATACAAACTGTCATGTTGTACTGTTTTTAATAGAGGTTTACTTTACTGTAAAGTAAGTGTAAATGTAAAGTGAAAACAACAAAACCAGTCACCATGACCTGCGAACAAATACAATTCACGTCCTTCCACACTAAAAACACAGAGTGTCCATCTCTACATCTCCAGCGCTCTTCTACTGAGCCAATGCAGGTCTCGTGAAAAATGTTCCAAAGACTCGTACCCGAAGACCCAGTCGGGAAATTAATGAATCATTTCTGCTTCCTTGACTGAGCCTATGGAACAGTCCCGATGCGCAGTGAACCTGAGAGACAGAGAGCTGTTCTGTGACGCTGTGTGAGGATTTTCATTCAGTCTGAGCACAGATAATGACTCAGATTACTCGTATTATACTCGGCAAAAGTGCTTTATCCGTACCGGATACTCGTTTCAGCTGAGTATCCGGCTCATCTCTAATTTATTCTTGAGTTATGTGTTGTGATTGTTTACTCATCTCTCCTCTCGTTTCAGACTCCTCACTCAATCCCTGGTGTGTGCTCCACCTTGGTGATTGTCTGCTCCTCCCCAATTGTTTGCACCTGTTCCTCATCACCTGGTGTATTTAACCCTGCTACTCCTAACACTCATTGGTATCGTGTATTTGTGATTGGACTGTCTCACCTGTGTACCGATTAGGATTTTATTTATTATTTCCCCAGATTTTGTACAAAGATGTAGAACCACTGGAAAGGATGGACCCCACTATGGGACAAAAACAGGATCGTCCTCCTGAAGTAGCAACAAAGAGTATGTGCGTGCATGATTAGTATGGCAGGTGTAATTTGTCGTTTCTCTCAGCTGGTCCCTGGAGCACCTACTAAAGTTTAAGGACCTTTGGCTGAGTACAGACTCACTCACTCATCACTTAAGAGTCCACTATATATTAAGTTTGCATTTTGTATTAATGTCGGAATTTTTTGAAACTTTTCATACCCTAATCCTTATGCACTCATTGTTGAGTGCCTTGTTTTCTTTACATTTAAACATGGTCATTCAAATCTATAAGGGTAAAATCAACATTTAAACTTTATTATGGGATTTTTTACCAGTTTGTTGTTTTTGTTTAACCAAAAATGTACAAAGTAGCGGCTTAAAGCTTTTTTTCTTGGTGGTAGTATTATCAGTTAAAATGTCATTCTACTGTTGGTGTTGTCTGAGTTGTGTGTTTGGGTCCAGTTCCTGCTCAGATTACAACAGTGTATAAGAACAGCAGTGGATTCAGAGGAATGCAAAGTAGTTCTGAAATAAAATCCCACTTTGACAGGTGTCACCAAATTTTTACAAATCTGAAGTGCATTACACAAAAAGTAACTAGAGACTCCTGGACTGGAAATGTCTCTCCCTGGAAATTCAATAAATGCCTGTTGAACAAAACGGAATTGCCAAGGAAGTATTTCAAAATTGTTTCCAAATCTATTATTTAAAAAGAAAAAAAAGAATCCTAATTACATAAATGGTTGGATAAACATAAGTGAGGCATTGGTTCGCAGCATGGGGAGGGTTTAGAGTGTTTGAGCCATGTTATTAATGTCTTGTAAATGCTACTGTACATTTCTGCTGGCAGGTTAAGGACATTTTAACCTCAACACTCTAGGCCCTCCTCCTCAGTCTCCACCTCCTCCAACTGCTCCTCCTGGCCGTCAGCACGTCTGACAATTACTGAGCTCAGGACGGCAGCCTGTTTAATATTTCATTGAGCTCCATTAAAGACATGCGAGGTTCACGAGAACTTCAAAAAGGCTTGACTGCCCACTGTTGAGAATGCTAATGATTATATGCAGTGTGTACAAATTATATATATACACACTATATTGGCTGGAAATGCTGAGCATCCTCTCTCCTCATTAGTGCTTCATGCACCCACTCAAGCAATGCTTACAATAGCTCTCACACACACAAAGTCTGTATAAGAACTAAACATCAAATGAGTAGGAGAGAAAAAGGAAAATATCAACATCTGTAACAGCAGGAGGTTTAAAGGGGGGGCTTCTCTGATGAGACAAGCCGAGACATTTATTTCTAAGGTTTATAAAGCTTTCAAAAAACTCAACAGAACCCATCCTGAATATGTTATATAATGTTGAAGCTTTCTTTCAAACCTGTGTGAATGTCAAGTAAGTTGTATTTAATTCATCTGGAGAGGTGACATACATTTTGCCCACAGATTAAACCGTAGTGTACAGTACCACACATTTGCATAGTAATACTGATGCATTGGGACTGGACGAATCATCTCACAACATTTCCCCCTTTCAACACAACTCAAACACCAAGGATGTGTACAAAACACATGATTGAACTCCTCCTGCCTCTTGTTCACGGTCATGGTCGGCCTGCAGCCGTGAACAGAATATCTATACATTGTTTAGAAACCTCAATTTGCATGTTGCCTTTCAGAAATAAATATTGACATGAATTCAACTGACATGCTCAAATTTGTACTAAGTGTTAGTTGTCAGTTCATTTTGTGTAGCCATTATTTCAGTTACTAGTGGTTTTTTTTGTTGATTTGTTCCAGCCTTACGTATTTCTGTGCATAGGGATAACTGCGTTGATGTCATATGATGTTTTGACTCGAGTCTTTTACCTGACCTGACGAACTCGGATGACAGAACTATCCCGTCTAATTATGTTATGATTGCCTGTAAACAATGTGAACTGTGAAGCTCAGTTTAGAAATTATCTAAAATATAATTATAAGCTCAGTTTAGAAATGATCTAAAATATAATTAACCTTATCAGATTCAATCTATGACTGGTTCAGAGCACATATCAAATCTACACAAGCTGGTCACTGTTTTTAAGGTAATTTGCCCCATTGGTATTAATTAATGTACAGTCTGGGATCTGGATTTTACTCACTGAAAACTGGGTCTGCTATTCAGCTATGTATCACTTCGCTGTGAACTGAATACTTTGTGACCACTGTGGTCATTGAGCTTAAAGTTCCTTGTCTGAAAAGGAATACCAGGAGCAATAGTGGAAGCTCAGGCGAAGACAGTGAATCCTCTGACTTCAGGGCTGGCAGCTGTAGGAACACAAGAGGCTACAGTGTGGGAAAAATGTATGTTTCTCCAAAAACTAAAAACATGAACGGTGTCTGTTTTTAAAGGTTTTAGACACGGTTTTAAGCAAAGTTAAGATGGAAGATTTTTTATTTTTTTTCCAATCGTCTAGGTAAAGATTGAGTGTTTATTTTGTATTGCTTCTATTTGGTATTATGAAATCCATGTTTTTGTTCTGTCATGTTTGGTTTTTATAAATAAAAGGTTTTTAAAAATCAAAAAGAAAATCTTTCTGTCCATCTCCTTCTGTCCCATTCTCTCTGTCATCTCTCTCTGTACCTCTCTGTCCCTCTCTTTGCCCTCTCAATCTAAATGTTATTATTTTCACACAGTTTATTGGTTAAGGTTCACAGTGGTTTTTAGTTTGGTGTTTGTCTGTTTTTCTTTAATCTTTTCCTAGCCGGCATCTTGCCAATGACGTGGCAGCCAGCGGGAATTTTAAAAACGTAACCCTCAAACATTGTGCCACCTTCCCCTGCAGCGTGGAGGACATCGGCAGCGTTTTATCGGCCTAGTCATAAATATGGAGGAGAGAAGAAACATATAAATAAACAAATAAAAGGGGTGCACATAGTAAATAAATGATTTCCATCTTGATGCCATGATGTTAACCTTGTGAAGACTATATTATCTGATTCGGAAACTGCTGATAAAGATGCAGGGACTTTCCATTGTTCTGAAAGACAGCGACCCCAGACGGTCAAAAACACTAACCTGAATTCAACATTGCCTTTGGTGTCTTCAGAGACACTGTATGTGAGGTTGATCCACTATGCAGAGAGAAACTTGACACTTATTTAGCCATTATTTCAGACCTCACACTCCAATACGGTGGATCACTCTTCTACGAATACTATAAATCTTTCTCCACGAAAGCCGCCATATACATCCAGAAATTTAATCAGACATTAAAATGGTCTGTAGTCGACCTGGCCCTGATCAGCCGTCATTTTACTGTCCAGAAAACCCTAGCCTGCTCCATCTGCTGTTCTCCCTCCCACACCACCTCACCCTGTCCAAGAACTGCACTACAAGAAATGTCTTCCTCAAGATCTCAGCCTCAGGTCAAACATTCAGCATCCAATTCTTTAAACCAGCCATTAAAGCGACAGGTACAATTCTCAGGCTTTAAGTCATCCATTTGCATTAACTTCAATGAGAACGTTTGTACATATCCCAAATCTAAATTCATGCATGTATGTAGTTGGTGTGCAGACAGTCACCCACGTTCTGTGTCCCAGGAGTCTCCGTCCTGCAAAATCGGGGAAATAAACATGAAGCATTCATCAACTCAGAGGTTTTCTTAATTACCGGCTTAGACCAAGGGTTCTTAGCAGGTTTATGCTGGCTCCCCTAAGTGACCCATGTCTGTAAAAACCTGCAGTCTGCATGAAAGCAGCCAGGAATGGTAGAGGAACTCCTATACAAGAGGTTGAAAAATGATATACGATAGGTCTGCCTATCGGTCAGCTGATGCTGTGCATGTTGTGCTACAGCTTGATTCAGCTACGGCTGTGGAGACTCTAACTCTGGGTTGCTGTGTGGCTGTACCGTGGCTTGACAAGGTGGTACATATGGTCCATTACTCCAGAAATTCTGTATCATACCTCCACCAGATTTTAATATCTGGATGTTACTGTACCTTAATGGTCTCATACAGTTCTGAGCGTGGGGTCAGTCACAAATGTCCCTGTCTGACGGATTGATTCGTTAGTTATTGGTCTTTGATAAGCGTATCTGGCAAAACGGGAGTCGCTATATCCCATAGTGAGATACCGAAACAAATGTTTCAGAGAACTTAATGTTAAGGGGTTAACCCCAGTTCTCTGAAACATGAGTGAGGTATCTCACCAGATCACCCTCCTTGCCTGGAGCAGGAAGAGGTGTGATTTTTTTTTTTTATTAAAGGTGATGACGTGACATCCGGTCTTTTATAGAGTAGGAGGTCCCTCCTCTAGTGACAGACGTCACGTCTGCCTGCCAGTCAGGACTAGTGGAGTGTAAAATTGACAGCGTGGAGGGCGTGTCCCATAGTGAGATACCTCACTCATGTTTCAGAGAACAGGGTTTAACTCCTTAACCTTAAGTTTCTGTTTCACTGCTGCTTCCTCACTTAATTTCATGATATGACAGATTTTACTTTAGTGAATGGACACGAGTCCAAATGATCTGCAGACAGAACCAGGATCACAGCTGTCTCTCCCAGACTTTGAGCAGCGCATTGAATCAACCAGGCAATCAGGAGCCATTTTAACCTCAACCAGAGGATACGGAAGCTAGACTGTCTTGAGCTACTGAGGAGTGAGAACCAAACTCTTTCCAAGCCAGTCTCAGGGTAAGAGGCTCGCGGCCTGCCTTTTGTATCAATGAAGAGGAATAATTGCTGTCTCTCTCTCTTGGATCAGGAAGAGCCTGACTGAGCCCCTGATGCCTCATTTTCCCCTCAGTTTATAAATAAACTCCTAAGTTATATTCACCACAACCCCTGCTTCTGACTGCTCTTTTCCAGTTTGTGTACCCACTGTTTGCCCTTGCAAGGCTCCCACAGGACGCAGGTGGAAACTCGTGTTTAAGAGCAAACAAACAATAAATAGCATTTATTTTAGTTCCTGAACGCACCTCAGGACTGTCAACATCCAGCTGTGAGGAGACCACCTCCCTGCAGCTGCTTTCAGAACTGCACCAGGAGCTTCTCTGGAGGAGGTGTGCAGAAAACCTGCTGCTGTGTTGTTCAGCTGTGACACACAAACTCTGTTGTTTCCCACAGTGACTCAGATTGTGTTTGTGTTACAGACGACTGAAGTAGAGCTTGAGAGTTTTTCTGGTGGACCGTCACTACACAGGTAAATAACCCTGAACACATCACACATTTAATTAACACCAGAACGACTGCGGAGATGATCGATAGCATTGACTGAACCAGACCCGGTGACTTTTTGCAAAGAAGTCACCTTTGCAAGACATAAAGATTCCTTTGATCTATGACCACTGTCACTGCAGGAGTGGAGTTGTTTGTTTACGGCTCAGCATCGAAGGATTCATGGTCAATGTATGTCCGCTCTTACAGATCATGTTTTAATGGCGTGTAATCAAATTTTGACGCCACGGTCACACTGTGTGATGAAAAGCGATCTTTGAATAACTTTGTATCTCCATCTTGTTAACCTGAGTTTTATTAAGTGTTTTTTTGCCCCGTAAAACAAAACTACCTTTTCACTTGACTTTGGTACAGCAGGTTGTGCAGTATAATGTAATGATATAACTATACAACGGGGACTCATCTTTTGTGTTCTAATTTCAGTTGGTGGAGGGAGCACCTTGCTGCTTTCTCCTAACTATCTAACTTAGCTAGAAATATTCTCTGCATCCCAGGTACAAGTGTTGCCGCAGAGAGGCAGTTCTCGAACGCTGGAGACAGTTACAGCTCAGGAGTGCTCTGAAACCTGAGGATGTGGATCAACTGGTGTTTCTGCACAAAAATCTGAAAACATGTTAAGCCTTAGCTGCCATTACAAGGCCAATTTTAAGTTTGTCAAAACAGATTTCTTTATTTAACTATAATTGTGTCTTTATAAAACAACTTATTTGCTGTGGCGTTCTTATAGCAAATAGAAGTGCACTTAAAGTCAAGTGAAACCAGAATATACTGGCTAGTTTAAAAGTTAAGGAATATTCTATTTGCATTTATTAATAACTCAGAGTTGAAGGAGAATTATTTTATTTAACTTTAAAGATCTTTGTTGTGTTTTATGATGTGCAATCCTTAACACTTTGCCATTGTTGTTATGTGCAATAATAAACAGCTGTTGTAGTAAAGGGATGGATGGCTCCACGGCTGCGGGCCACATCAAACAGTCAGCAATAAAACCACACCCGGCCTGATGGTGGCACTGACCCGGTCTAGAACTCCTACCCTACAGCAGCAGGTCGATGCAGTGGGGCCAGCTATGAACGAACCCCAGGCCCTGGGCTCTCTGCTGGGGCTGCAGTCTACCTGGGCCAAAGCAAAAAAAAACAAAACATTTCTCTATCTCAGTTCCTCTCTCGATCTGAAGAGCAGGCTATAATATATAACCAATACATCCCTTCCCTTTACGTTGGCCCTCTTATCAAAGCTTGGATTTAATTCCCATCAAACCTCATAGAATGGAGTGGACGAGCTGCCTCCAAGGCACTTGTCCTGCACTTATTTTTCTTCCATCCCTGACATCACTCTATTTGCAGCTCAGCCAGTTATGTCTGAGCCACTCATGCCTCATGAACAGCTTGGTAGTGAGAAGAGGCTTCAGTCAGGGAAAGTTCAAAAACAGCCCACTCTCTGTCAAGTGGAAACCCACTGGAGGGATAATCCTTGCTTTCTTCATGACAGAGGCAGAGAGAAGAAGACAGAGGAGAGGGAATATTTGAATCATGTGCCAGATATAGGAAGAGAACAAACAAGGCAGCTCACAGGCAGGCAAAGTCAATAAATGGAGACAAATGGACTGGGGTGGGTGCAACAGGGTTCTGGGTGACAAGCAGCTTCAAAGATAAATTTAGTGCATCAATTGAAAGTACTATGTGTGATTCTGGTTCTCTTGAGTGGTGGGCCTGTCACTGGCTGTAGTCAGAAAGTCAAAATAATATCATTTTCTAATCACTATTCCTCGACTCTGTTGGAAAACATGAGTTCAAGGAAAGATGTGAAGGAAAGGAGAACTGCTGTGTGAAGAACATCTGACTGTTGATAAAGCCAATGAGAGCAATAGGCTGCTCAGAGATCAGGGGATCCACGGACAACCCTGCGCCAGATCATAAAATAAACTTCAGGTGAGGATAGATCCCCACTGGGCATCAAGAAGTTAGGGACACACACCCAAGCCTGATCAACCTGTGGTGGGCCTGCCTTAAAAGAGGGTGTCTTGTGATTAAAAGGCCGAAACGTGATGACACTAAGGTACACAACTTAAGATATGTCCCTAGCATCCACTTGTGGTCACTTACATCTGCTTACGCCAACTGGTGGTGGTTAGCATCTTGTGCATTAGACCTTCAACATACAAGGGATATTGTCAATCTCTCTATGCAGTAAAGTAAATCAAGTGCCATCATGACACCATCCTGGAAACCCTCAGTTGCAGCATTCATTCCAACTCATGTCATCTCAGGTACTGTATATGCACGCTACAGAGGGATTGTATCACCTCGTGCCGAAACTGAACCACTGTTTTAAAACAACTTTATTTATAACTGAAGATATTTAAAGTGACAAACTGTGGTGTACACCTAATTAAGAAAAGTGATCAACCCCTCTGAATAACCAAAAACAAACGGGATGAAATCTAGAAGATAACATTAGGAATATATAAGAGACTTGATCCATTAATATAATAATTGAATTAAAATAAATAAGCAAGGCACCAGAATAAATGTTATTCAGAGCTCCCTTGTATTATTAAGTATATATATATGTGTTAATTGGAGTAGTTTGTTAAATCCCCAATCAGGTATTTAGTTCTGATGATGATAATATTTCTATTAGTATTTAGTCCTGATAGTGATGTTGTGAACCAAGTTACTTATGTTTGTTGTTGACTGTTACTCCTGACTGGACAGATGTGTCAAGAGCTCAGATTATCATGTGAGGGTTTTCGGGACCAAATGTGAGACCTGGACAGAGGGAAAGGTTTTAAGGTGATTTATTATAAAACAACACATGAAGGGCGGGCTGAAAATCAGTGGAAGCAACAAAGGCTGGAGATCAACAAAGCGCAGGCAGTGGAGGCAGAGAGCAGCCTGGCTGGTAGAATCCCAGGGACAGCACGAGTGTTGAGCACATGGAAGAAAAACTCTGCACTGTAGACACAATGTAGGCGAAAAGCATTACCAGAGTAAACTGAGAAAAAACACTGGTGAGCTTCTTCAAAAAAACAGGAACACAGAAAATTCACAAGGAACCAACACACAGAGTAACTACTGAACGAGACAGAATGATCTGGCAGAGCAGAGGAGTGAAGACCAGGCTTTATGGACTGGTTGATGAGCTGAGTGGAAGCAGGTGTGCCTTGTCTGCTGCTGCAGAAGAAGCCAGCCACGCCCCCTGCCACACCCTTGCCCTGCAGGAGAGAGAGAGAAAAACAACGAGTTGAATCACTATCAGCTTCTGGCCTGATGAAGATCTCATAACGCCACTGAGCCGCTGAGATCTTTACGTGCAACACCTAAATCTGGTGTTTCTGCTTGGTCAGCTGTATAACACCAGATGTGCTTAAAGGTAACGCCCATGTTATCTGGTGATAGTCCGAACACAGAATAAAATCTGCATACTTAATAACAGGCTTCACGAACTAATGCCAGGGCAGTTATGAAGAATACACACGCGTGGCCAGCTCCACTCACAGTGCTTCCGTTTGACGCTGTTGATCATTACAACGCCCACAGACAAAACAAGTGTCAAATGAAAACATCCCTCACATCAACAAGGTGGAAGTTCAAGCGGTGTTCTTGTGAGTAAATTTGGTGAACGTGCTTTTATTGGACGTGTAAAGCTTCCTGTGTCCTGTCGCTGCTGGTTAAAGTCAGCAGACGATGATGAGGTTCAGTCATCGGAGAATGAAAACAACCCAAACACTCATCAGAAAATGGGTGTTTTTGTTTTTCCTGGTTTCTGCAATGCAAGTGTTGTTTATCTGTGTGCAATCAACAGATGATATGTCTGAAGTGGGTAGAGTGTGTGGTCAACATGACACATGTATAACGAGGCAAATCTGGAAAACTAACTTAACATCTTCATTGTCGAACAACGTGTTGTGTATTTCTTCTCTTCTGTCAGATGACTAGTACATGCTTTCTGGGAGGTGTTTCAGTCCAAGGAGTAAATAGTTCCCTGTGTAACTATGACAACTCTGGCAAATTATAATAATATCGATAAATAATGACAACTATTTATATTTTGTTGTGTGGTGATACAGTCAATTGTGGACGTTTCAGGGAACATCTTCATTACCAATAAAGGGCTTTTTTGTGTCAATATCATCTTCAGACATAACCACTTAGTTATGGGGCTAAATATAAATGTGAAAGAAACCCCATCACGGGAATCGATGCGCTGTGGTCCACATAAAAACTAACGTAGTGACAATGGCGCTGCCCACAATGCCACTGATCAAAAAAAATATATATATATATGTGGTAGTGGGGGATGGTCAGCGTCAGCTACAGGAGGGAGGGAGTGGAGATGGGGTGCTGGTATCGGTGCCTGGGAGAGAGTCTAATTGTACTCAGGTGTTTCAGTTCCACTAATGACTCTCTCCCCTTATCAGCAGTAGCGAGCTGGGGCTCGGGACAAGCCTCACAGAAGCCAATCCACGCCCGGACGAGGGACGCTCAGCTGCAAAGCTACCTGTGATCTGTATGCTTGTGAGTTTTTGTTTGTGAAGTGTCTGAAGAATAAAGAAGCTACTGAGACACTTACCTGTGGTCCCCCTGAGTCCTGACTAAGAACCCCGGTGACAGAGCGATCTTGTTACACTGGAGCCCAGCCGGATCGTCATGGAGCAGGAGCGGGACCAGAACCCGACACAGCCGGCAGTGGCGCTCGGTCAGATGATGGAGGGCGTCGCGGCCATGCAGCGGGAGCAGATCGTATTTAATCGGCAGTTCCTGGGGATGCTCCAGAGCCAGATGGAGCATCTCTTCTCCCAGCCAGCTGTAGCGCCGTCCCCCGCGGCCCGCTTCCCGTTGGCGGGTATAACCCTCCATAAAATGTCGGAGGCGGACGACCCGCAGTCCTTTCTGGAGATGTTTGAGTCGACGGCGGAGGCGTGTGAGTGGCCGGCGGAGGAGTGGACAGTGCGGCTCCTTCCCCTGCTGTCGGGGGAGGCACAGACGGCGGCGCTGGGGCTGCCGGCGGCAGCGAGAGCCGACTACCGGCACATCAGACAGGCAGTGCTGGACCGGCTGGGGCTGACGCCGGAGGACCATCGCCGGAGGCTCCGGGACGCCAGGCTGGGGGAGGACCGGCCGTTCACCTACGCGCAACAGCTGCGTTACACGGTGGCTGCAGCCCGGGGGCTCCGCAGCGGAGGACGCGATGCTGGGGAAGGTGGTCCTGGAGCAGTTCGTGTGGGGGCTACCGGACCGGACGTCGGCGTGGGTGCGATACCACCGGCCAGCAACGCTGGAAGCAGCCGTCACTCTAGCGGAGGACCACCTCGCCGTGCATCCTGACGGCCCGGTCGGAGGCAGCCGCTCCCCCGCACGGATCTGGCCGACCCCAGCCCCTCGGCGAAGGGGCCCTCCTCAGCCCCAGAACCCGGGACGGGGCCCACCTGAACCCCGTGTTAACCCTGTGTTGTCCCGTTTCTTTCACCCGCAGGTCCCAGCCGCTACAGGCACCGCTCCCAACCCGCAGGGGGCGCCTCGGATGCCTGGGCAGGAGTGTTGGAGGTGCGGGCAGCTCGGACACTTCTGGGAGGCGTGCCCCCTCATGGAGGTGGGGCAAGTGATCTGGGTTGCCGGCCCTGCAACACCCTTCCCCGGTCCGGGAGCGACATACAGCATTCCGGTAAGAATTCAGGGGGCTGTACATCAGGCTATGGTGGACTCAGGCTGCATGCAGTCCATGATTCACCAGAACCTGGTTCGACCCGGGGCTTTGGTGGAGGCTTGTTGGGTAAATATTAGTTGTGTGCATGGGGATATTCACAGATACCCGATGTTGACAGTGGAAATTAGACACCGGGGGAAAAAGCATAGAACAAAGCTCCCACCTGACGCACCCCCTAATCCTGGGGACTGATTGGCCGGGGTTTCATTCTGTAGTGGGGCAATGTGTGGGGGTGCGCTCACGACAAACAGGGACATATGACGTGTGCGCTGCGCTCAGAGGTGACGCGAGGTTGTCCGACACTGCAGACAGGGGGGAGGAACCAGCAGTGACTCCACAGGAGGCGCCGCTGGTCCCTGAATTTCACTCCATGGAAGATTTTCCACTCGAACAGTCTCGTGATGACACTCTACGCTCATCCTTTGATCAGGTGATACAAATTGATGGTCACATGGTGCGCCCTGACGCTGCGCAGACGTTCCCATATTTTTCATTGATCAGGGACAGGCTATACCGAGTGAGTCGTGACACTCAATTAGGAGGAGAAACCACCCAGTTGCTGGTGCCTAAAAGCCGTCGGGAAATGGTTTTCCAGGCGGCTCATTTTAACCCAATGGCTGGTCACCTGGGGTATGATAAAACACTAAGCCGGATAATGACCCGATTCTAATATCCATTCGCGGGGAGGTGCGCAGCTGGTGCGCGTCTTGCCGTGAATGTCAACTGGTAAACCAACCAGCCATCCCGAGAGCGTCATTGCGCCCGCTGCCATTAATGGAGGTTCCATTTGAGCGCATTGGTATGGACCTCATCGGGCCATTTCACCCATCTGCACGTGGGTATCGATTTGTGTTGGTCCTGGTGGATTACGCAACGCGATATCCAGAGGCAGTGCCGCTGCGCACCATCTCTGCAAAGAGTGTTGCGCAGGCACTGTTTCAGGTCATCTCCCGAGTCGGGATCCCAAAAGAGATCCTGACTGACCAAGGCACCTCGTTTGTCACGAACACTTAAGGAACTCTACGGATTACTGGGAGTCAAATCTATTCGGACCAGCGTGTACCACCCACAGACCGATGGGCTGGTCGAGCGCCTGAATAAGACATTGAAATCCATGATCCGTAAGTTCATTCACGAAGACGATCGCAATTGGGCTAAATGGCTTGATCCTCTGTTATTTGCAGTGCGGGAGGTACCCCAGGCCTCCACGGGATTTTCTCCCTTTGAACTTTTGTTTGGCAGAAAACCACGGGGCATACTGGACCTACTTAGAGAAAACTGGGAGGAAGGTCCAAGCCCCAGTAAGAACGAAATTCAGTACGTCCTGGACTTGAGAGCAAAACTCCTCACACTGGGGCGGTTATCACGGGAGAATTTGCTCCAGGCCCAGGCACGTCAACAGCGCCTGTACAACAGAGGAGCCAAGCTGAGACAATTCACACCGGGAGAAAAAGTACTTGTATTACTTCCTTCTTCTAGCTCTAAATTACTCGCCAAGTGGCAAGGGCCCTTTGTGGTCACACGGCGGGTGGGGGATGTCGATTATGAGGTTGTGCGTTCTGACAGGGGTGGAGCCACACAGATATACCACCTCAACCTCCTTAAAGCATGGAGAGCGGCAGAGCCTGTTTCTCTGGTGTCGCTGGTGAGTGAGAGAGATGAGTTGGGACCCAAGGTACCAAATTCTATCAATCCGGCCTCTCTCCCTTGTGATGACCATCTCTCCCCAGCCCAGAGAGCAGAAATTGCCATGTTGCAGCAGCGTTTTGTTGACGTGTTTTCCCCCTTGCCAGGACGCACAAAACTCATACAACATCACGTTGAGACTTCCCCTGGGGTGAGTGTGCGTTCACGACCCTATAGGCTTCCTGAACGTAAAAGAAAAATTGTTCAGGAAGAATTGGCAGCTATGCTCAAGATGGGGCTAATAGAAGAGTCTAACAGCGCCTGGTGCAGCCCCATCGTTCTTGTCGCCAAGAAGGATGGGGCTGTGCGGTTCTGCGTGGACTATCGCAAGGTGAACGATGTCTCACGGTTTGATGCATATCCAATGCCCCGGGTCGACGAGCTCCTGGATCGGCTAGGCACTGCACGTTTTTTCTCCACACTGGATTTGACCAAGGGCTACTGGCAGATTCCCTTATCTCCAGAGTCTAAGGAGAAAACGGCCTTTGCGACTCCGTATGGGTTATACCAATTTGTCACAATGCCGTTCGGGTTGTTCGGGGCTCCGGCCACTTTCCAACGCCTCATGGACGGGGTGCTGCGTCCGCACGCTGCATATGCCGCCGCCTACCTGGATGATGTCATCATTCACAGTGACACCTGGGCGGAGCATGTGCAGCGGGTGGCCGCAGTGCTGGAGTCTCTGAGGCAGGCCGGACTCACGGCCAACCCGAAGAAGTGTGCAGTTGGACGGAGGGAGGTGCGGTATCTGGGTTACCACTTGGGAGGCGGGCAGGTGCGCCCTCAGGTGGATAAAACTGCAGCTATCGCAGCCTGCCCGCGGCCCAAGTCCAAAAAAGAGGTGAGACGGTTCTTGGGTCTGGCGGGGTACTACAGGCGGTTCATCCCCGCGTTCGCTGACCTGACCAGCCCACTGACCGATCTGACCCGGAAAGGTGCCTCAGATCCGGTCCAGTGGTCGGAGCAGTGCCAGCAGGCATTCGAGAGGGTACAACAGGTCCTCTGCGGGGAGCCACTTCTCCATACACCTAACTTTTCTCTGCCCTTTCTCTTGCAGACTGACGCGTCGAACAGGGGGCTGGGGGCTGTTTTGTCTCAGCAGGTGAGGGGCGTGGACCGCCCGGTGCTGTACATCAGCCGTAAGCTGTCAGAGAGAGAGGCCAGGTACAGCAAAATAGAAAAAGAGTGCCTGGCAATCCGGTGGGCGGTCGACGCCCTTCGATATTACCTGCTGGGACGCTCTTTCACCCTCTGTTCGGACCATGCTCCGCTCCAGTGGCTTCACCGCATGAAAGATGCCAACGCGCGGATCACTCGTTGGTATTTGGCCTTACGACCCTTCAAATTTAAGGTGATCCATAGGCCGGGTGCACAGATGGTTGTGGCCGACTTCCTCTCCCGTTCAGAGGGGGGGGGGGGAGTAGGTTAGGCCGGACAGCTCCCCGGCCTAAGTCGGGCGGTGGAGGTATGTGGTAGTGGGGGATGGTCAGCGTCAGCTACAGGAGGGAGGGAGTGGAGATGGGGTGCTGGGATCGGTGCCTGGGAGAGAGTCTAATTGTACTCAGGTGTTTCAGTTCCACTAATGACTCTCTCCCCTTATCAGCAGTAGCGAGCTGGGGCTCGGGACAAGCCTCACAGAAGCCAGTCCACGCCCGGACGAGGGACGCTCAGCTGCAAAGCTACCTGTGATCTGTATGCTTGTGAGTTTTTGTTTGTGAAGTGTCTGAAGAATAAAGAAGCTACTGAGACACTTACCTGTGGTCCCCCTGAGTCCTGACTAAGAACCCCGGTGACAGAGCGATCTTGTTACAATATATATTTAAACTCAGTCTGTTTTGTAACATGTAGCAATTTGTCTGCAGACATGTTCGGAAGAAATTTATTTTGCAAGCACTTTTTTGTTTGACCCATGTCCCATCTGCTTATATGGAGGGGACACTACTTTGGAGCCAGCCACAGCAGCGATCGAGGGGTTTCCAGATCAGTCTGCTATCCTGACAGTGACAAATTATTTGTTATTGTTTGAAACTGAAAAGATATGATCAATTTACAATAAATGAAGCACTAAAAAGCTGCATTTCAGTTTAAAATATTTTATTTGAATCTTGTGGGAATGAAAAGACTGACTTAATCTCAGCCATAGGCTGTATATGAATGTCTTATCATAGATAGAAGTATTAATTTTACAGGTACGTTTGTGCTAACATTCTTTCTTTCTCATAGTATTGAAAAAGATTAACAGTCCCTGCTACAAGAAGTCTGATGAGTAGTAGATGTAATTTTAGATGCTCAGTTTTGGGCTTAAAATCATGTCACATAAATACAAACTATAGAAGTCAAAGACTTTTGGTATTATCAAATTAAATCTTTGTTTTTCAGGGACTTCTCTATTGCTGTTTCATTTGTAGAGAAACACAAACACACACAAGCAGATGGAGGACATCAAAGTGCTGTGTGCGAATGTGTGTGTGTGTTCCCTCACTTTCACAGCTAGGGCCCAGTCCCACAGGAGTGCTGCTTCATCAAGTCTGGTAGTGGGTAGCAAAGGGCATCATCATTAGATTAGTCTCTGATCACTCTCCCTAAGTAATTATCCTGCTGCCCAGGCTCCTGCAGCATGCAGACTTAATTGATTTAATAGAGTGTGTTCTCTCTCCATGGCTCTGCCCCCCCCCCCCCCCCCCCGTGTTTCAAGAGCACATTTCCTCCCAACAGAGTTTGGGATTCAATTTCAGAGTCAATGAGGTGAAAGGGGCCTGCTCTCAAAAATGGATTCGAGGATGAGTGCTTTTGTCTACCGTGTTTTTTTTCTTGAGCCAATTTGGCCACATCCCATCACCTTTTGTAATTTTGCCTGTATACATCAGCAGATGTAATCGTGTCAAGGACAGTCAGACATTGAAACCAAGAAAATAGATTTTGTTGTCATTACTCAAAGGTTAAAGAATAGTATCTATATGTATCTTGGTAAAAAGAAACACTAAATTACATGCTGCTCCCACTTTTAGACAAGGGTTAAAAGTGAGTTTGAGGAAATAAGACCCTCACAACAAAACTAACATTCGATAAAGGGAAATTTGGATGAAGCTTTTTGATTTGATTATATTTTATATATTTTTTTTCTAGTTAATTGTTATATTTATATTGGCTAAGGCAACATAGAATATAAATTACAATAATAATAATAATATATACACCATAGTAAACCGATATACATTGATATATATATATATATATATATATTGTATTATATATATTATATGTTTATGATAAGATGTCATATTATATTGGCATTCTGCCTAGTGTCAGTAATTTTCTTCCCTTTAGCTGTTTGCATATTGGACATTATTTTTTGCCTCTTATTTGACTTTTTTGATAAAAAAAAAGACCTAAAGGTCAGTGTCATTTTGTTACAGCAGAGATGTGACTTGAAGTCAAAAGGTAAGAAGTTGGTTATTTGATAGGCATGTCGATATATGACCACTATCATTTTGCCAAACTTAATATTGCTCTCCAATGCTCTCTGTGTGTCAGAGGTTTTGCTGACGTCACAGAGTTCAACAACTGCTGTTGCACCCTGCACTTTCAGGCCACTTCTTTACACAGAAATTGCAGGTAAAGATGACGTTACTCGAGTCTAGGATTGTTCTAATTAGGTTTTATCCACGATAACGTTGACTACATAATTTGAGCCAGAAGGTTTGGAGAAAAAGGTCCAAATGGAAATTTCAAAGCTGTATTCTGCAGCTTCAGAGAGGGAACATTTTGGCTTGAAGCCTAATGAGAGAGGAGAGCCAACAAAGGTAAAAAAGCTGGTACGCCGACTTTGTTTCTTAACAGAGGCAATGAAAGGTGAAAATACCTGAAACACAATTATCTCGTCCAGTTTTCCGACCTGGGAACTAAAATCACAGATGGAGAGGGAGAGAGGAAATTGATGCGCACTCACATAAACGTAACACGCTATATAGCCAAAGCAAAGCGACCATTTCAAGTGGTCGAAAAACCTGCATTTAAAAAACTAGCTGCGACCATGCAGTACGTAGATGTGACCAGCAGTACGAATGTGACCAGCAGTACGAATTAACAAAGCCATTTACAACCCAGTGAACATCCTGAATCTGTGTATCATTCGTTCTTTAGAAAAGAAAATTAAACAAGTCATTATATCGTTACAATTTTTTCAATCTGATTCCTAAAAACAAATAACGGTTTGTTATTCCCAGTTTGGATGTTTTGCTCAGATCGAAAATAGGAAATGGAAAATGGAATCGTTCAGGCTTCTGATAGTGGCAGCTGATGGCGGCAGTGGACAATGACTGTGGACTATGGTGGCATCCGATCGTGATGGTGGATCCTGATCGTGGTTGCTGCTGACCATGGACTATGATTACAGCAAGACTGCTTGATATATAATATCTCTCCTCAGATACTCAACCATTACTGACAATCCATCAATTCATTGCCCTTCCATTATGCTACAAAGTGTTTATTCTAATCAATTCAAATACAAATACCCTTATCTTTCCATTATAAGTGGCATCTATTGCACTTCTGTCCGTCCTGGGAGAGGGATCTGTCACGTGTGGCTCTCTCTGAGGTTTCTACGTTCTTTTTACCCTGTTAAAAGGTTGTTTTTGGTAGTTTTCCTTACTCTTGTTGAGGGTTGAGGGCAGAGGATGTCATACCTTGTTAAAGCTCTATGAGACAAATTGTGATTTGTGAATATTGGCTATACAAATAAAATTTGATTGACAACAGACAACAAGCCATTTTTTCACCAATATGAGCCGTCCTCCGGGCTGGAAACATAACATTGGTCTCTGTATACAGCCGGCTGTGAGACGGTTGCCCTGAGACCGCCATAAAAAAATTAATTAACTAATACTATATATTCACCAAAATTACATCGCACATCTAGGGTCCAGATACACAGTATTAGAGTGAAGCTATTGAATAATTTTCCCAGTTTCCAAACATTATACAGAACTAAATGTTTCCAGACTAAGTATAACTAGCAGGAGCCACTGGGTGTGTGACGTGATTTTGGTGACAATACACAGTATTAGAGTGAAGTTAATGCATATACAAATTTTAAAAAAATCATATTTACACCATCTGTTCCCTGCAGAATATTTTGATTCTCGGTTCAATAATATATTTGCAGAGGACCTTCTACTGCAGCACAATGTAATTACATACAGCCTTTGACTTGAATATGGCTATAAATATGACTATTTACTTGTTTGAAAGAAGTCCCATGTACTCATATAAATACCAGTACTATAACGTATGAACCAGGCATCGTCCGCTCCTGCAAATATTTCACAATAACAAAAATGTAAAAAAAAAGAAATAATCGCAAATATAAACATATTTCCAACACTTCCCGAACCCATATCCAGCGTTTCACTTTCTGAATACATTAATTTGTTCCAACAGGGCTTTGATTGTTATCGTCAGACCAGAGATACTCGTCTTCATATCGTAAAGTCCTGACATTTAGTTCAGTACATAATCCGACGTGTTTTGAAGGCAAACACACCTGTAGGCAAGTTCACTTTATAAAAATCACAGTCCACTTTGAAACGTGCGTATATGAAACAGCCTCATATCCCGCCCTCCACATTGAAGCATGAATATCAATGTAAATCACCCCATGGATATTAAATTATCCTGCTGACCAATGGATTTCCAGGGTGAATCATAACAGAGTTGTATGTCATTACCATTCAAGCAATGAGAAAAATAGTTACTTTCTGACTGACATCGAAGAGTTTGTTCGTGAGGTGGAGGTGAAGAAAGACAGATTGTTTGCTGGCCACAGCAGTGATGTCACTAATAAAGAAAATACAGTGATACACATACCTGTCGGCTAATAAACCGAGTGGTGAGTACTACTGGGATGGTTCGGTTCTGTTGGGTTGATCTGTGTAATCCTGGCCTCAGTTCAGCACAAATATCCAGGATCACAGAGTGATCTACAGTGCGCTCAGTGCGTCCGATGGCTGAGCCATTTTCACTGCAGCGACTTCACACACAATCATACTTGATGATACGCAGTGTTAGAAGATATTATTAAAACTATTAATGACTTGGCTCTGCAACTCTGCTGTTTAATGGAATCTGAATGTAATTTCCTGTAAGTTGTTTTATATTTTTTTCAATTGAAGGTTCTTATGGAACAGATATGTCATGCGATCAGAAATAACGCTGTTGGTTTTTAATGTTATGAGGAAGTGGACCAATAATTTGGCTCTAGTTCACCACTTCATGTCTGCATCGTCATTTTCACCTCTGCATTTTTAGTTTGCAGTTGATTGAGAGAGACATGGCAGCGGGATCAAAACATCCCGGTCAAAATCAACTGACCGGTTGTTAGAACAACAACTAAAGGACAATACTTAGAACAATAACTAGTAGACAATACTCTGTTAGATATGGAAGAAAACTACATTGAAAGTGTTTTAAATGTCCCTAATACACTACAGCTTATGAAAGTGTAAGAGGCCGCCACTCCTGAGAGTGAAGTGACACAAGGCCTAACCCTATTCAAGACTAGCTTAGCACATACACTGCTTGCACTAATTTAGATTTTTTTCCCCGCCACCATTCTACTGCGTAGATACACAAGTTTTATTTGAAGGTCATCCTCCAAGCAGTTAATTATTCCTTTAAACAAGTAAAAATGACACCATCAGTATTTTTGCATAAATCCAGAGAAGAAGAATCGATACAAAATTTGAAAAACTGTGAGGAGGTGACCTTCAAGTTATAAGGTTAGGAATTTGCAGGGTAGATATGTGCACACTTGTTAATTTAGGGTCAATCTGGTAGTCCTGTCAATTTAGTTTGTATATTCATTATTTCTTACTCCCAGCCCAAATCATTCATCTTTGCCTTTTCTTTTAATAATAGTTTGTGGTTTAATATTTCCCTGACCTTTTCCACAGGCTTGGGTTTCGCATTATATGTGGATGAAGTAAACCTATCATTTAGAAACAGTAACCTTTGGATTGAGTGTTGTTGTGTAAGGCTCCAACAGTCATGTGTGTATACTCTGAGCCTGCTGTCAAATGATGATTCTACTGTATGTGATTATCTTTGGCATATTGATTTGGCTTGTTTAAAGATTTACTCTGACATGAGCAGCAGAAGCAGATGCTGGGCTAAGTGGTATCAGGATCCATGAATATCATATGGCTAGGGGCAAATGCTCAACCTTATTGCTGCTTAATGAACCGCTAAGAGACAATCAGTGCCATTTGCCCACCTCTCTGCATCTAGGATGAATCATAAGCACGTTTCTGCCAACCAGTTTGCACTCAGCGCTGCAGAGTAACTCAGTTTTTATTGGACAGAGGGTCAGAGCACTTCTCGGGAAACTGTACTCCCCGCAGAGCAGCAGCAGTGACTTCACCAGCTGATGCAATTAAATGTACACCATAAGCAAAAACAAGCATGAACAGCGGCATTGCACACACACTAATCCACACAACCTTACAAACAAGCACTTGCTTAGCTAGATGAGATAATGAGGCCACAGTGCAATTACCGAAATCAAAGAGGCAGGTTTGGACATATTCAGCCCCACTTGGTTCATGCTTCCTAATGTGGCATGCTAATTGGCTGGAGCACCAGGACACACAGAGACAAAAGCAGCCCGAGGGAGCAGATCGAGACAGGGCCGGACACATAAAGACAGGCAGAAGTCACCCCCATGTCAATCTCTTTATGACTAAGGACAAAATGGGTGATGGCAGGCAGTGCTTAATTCGAAAATTAATGGGCCATGGGATTTTCTCTACACTTAAAGACACTGTGCAGCCCCAGAGTGGTTACCTCCATGCTTCCCTCTCCCCTGCCTGGGTTTTATGATTCTTCGGATGGCAGAGGATGAGAGGACCTTGCATAGGCGGCAGTATATGCATGGCTAATTTAATTAAATGCTGCTGCGTCCTTGTTGCTGGTCACACAGAGAGATGCCCAGGTACATCCTGGATGAGTAAAGCGGGCTGAATGCTGGCATCCATTTTATATGCATTGCATAATGTTTCCATATCAGGTTTGATGAACAGTCTGATGATGAGATGGTTATTTTTTGCATGACTTATAGAAGTTCACAGCCACTCATGGGGGTGGACGAAATAATTTGATATAAAATAAAAAAATTCAATGCAACATCCGGGTTTCCACAGGTTCTTAAAATATCTTAAATACAATACAATTTTCACAGCTCATGAAAACTAAATGGATTTTGAGGGTATTATAGTTGTGATAAATTGCTGTCACTTAGAAATAACTCTATGATGCAATAAAGTAAAACCAGCATGGAACCGTTACTGTCCCTTATTGGAAAGCCAAACTAGGCCTTGGACAAATGACGAGGAGTAAATGTGTTCCAATCGGGAGTTTTGGGTACCCCTCGCTGCTTTTTTGAAGCAGTATTGACCGATACCGATCGCGGAGGGCTACGTTTACGCCTGAATAAAATGTGTCTGAATCCTACTTAGAATTTGGTCGGTAAATGACCAGTAGTACTGTCAAGTTGTTCCTTTTTTTTAATTCAGCCCCACATTAAGTCTGTGTCACGTTTCACCTAACTTGTCAGCAGCTGCGGGAGGTACACTGTGTGGAAATCTGATGTTTTCACATCACAGATAGATGACGAAGAAATGCATTAATACCAGAAAACAGAGAAATGTGCAACCTGTTCGCACCATGCAGCATCTGTCCTGCCGAGCTTTGACAGGCTCTTACCTGAGAGTCACACACAGTGTACCACAGTAGAGGAACTTGTACAACCCGATCAGACAGACCAAGAGTTATAGAATCGCCCGCTCGAAATGCAAATAAACAAGTATATCACAGATTTACCGACAGCAACTGATCCAACACACTGGGACAAACGTACACAAATGTTTTCTACGTAAAGAAAGAAATAACTTCCTGTATAACATTTTCCAAGCTTACAAGAAATCTCAAATAACAAGGAAATTTAATCAACAACAACTAAAAGGGCATGATGATGCATTTAGATGTCACCACAGAGGCCTGTTTCAGGTAGCTGGTTTAACATACTCTGAGTTTAATCCTGCGCTCTGAGTTGGTTGACTCAGAGTTCAGGGTTGAAAAGCAACTCTGGGTTTTCGGTTTCAGAACAGGTGATCAGCGTTGGCTTAATCAACTCTGAGTTTGTTCACGCTGGGTTGGGGGCGTGCCTGTTGACTATAAAGAGCCATCATCAATGGATCTCTGATAACATGATCAAACATGGACCAAAAACGTAGATCCAGTTACTTTTCACCCACGGAATTGGAAATATTAATGCACGCATATGCCGAGCAGGTACCCATTTTCACCAAAAAAAAGTAATACCGCCGCGGCAGCGAGAGCGCGAGAGAGAGCTTGGCAGGAAATAGCCGAACAAGTCAATGCGTGAGTAAAATAAAATAGTAAAATAAAATAAGAGGAAAGTTTAATATCTTCCACTTATTCAATATGTAAATTGTGTGTGTGTGTGTGTCAATTTACACAGGAACAACCCGAGTTGCCCCAAGAGGACTTGGCAGCAAATGAAAATGAAGTACAAAAATATAGTTCAAACAGGTGAACTAATGTTTAATTGAAATCAAATCTATTGTGCTGTTTTGCCTGCTCTACCTAATTTAACAGCTATATTCAACATGTGATGGGTCTATATTTAAGCAGTAAATGTAAGTAGTACATTTCTCAGCCACCCCAACACTGCCAATATTTAATAGGATTTAGATATATTAGAAGGCTACTCCTAGGCAAAATGCATTATATGTATGTATGTATGTATGTATGTATGTATGTATGTATGTATGTATGTATGTATGTGTATATACATATATATGTGTCTTCAAAATAGCGCTTACTGAATATTAGGGTAACATTTTCCTCCATGTTAGCAAATCGAAAAAAAGCAGAGGCCCGGAAGACTGGAGGGGGTCCACCACCTGCAGCCCTCACAGAGGCTGAGGAGATGGCCCTCAGCCAACAGAGTATGCGTCCTGTGGCTGAGGGCATCCCTGGAGGGAGCTCCTCTGACCCCCCCACCCCCCAGGATAGAAGTGCCTTTATCAGAGGTTGGTTATTCAAAATAATTAAATATGTACATGCAACCCAGCGCGTTGCAAATTAGATGGGGCAATATTCTGGCTCAAGTAATAATTTCACTGTCTAATCATCTTCTTCCAGTTACTGATGGCGTCATCGCCCTACTGGAACCAGATGCCCTCACCAACCTCCATGCAATTGTAACAATTCTTCACCTTCCACAGATTATTAATAATGTCTTGATAATTGCTGAACACAACTGTTAATGTCATTACAGGAAGATGATGGAGAAACATTGTCTGCAGCATTTGACAGGGAAGAGGAAAGGCCTATTGAGGTTAACACCTTTTTTAAAATTAACATCATAAAGTTGATGTTAGCGTTGTACAGTTTAAAACTGACATCTTCTTTCTCTCAAACAGGATGAAATCGAATTCAATGAGAGGCCATCCACTTCTAGCTCTACTTCACAGCTTACCTCTGTAAGATTCTCCCTGAAATTATAATGAAACGCTGTACTTGGCACTGTGAAATCCAATGTCATCTTTTGCATTCCTATAGCTTCCAGTCAAAGAGCTCTATAAAATCTATCTGGGAAAACAAATAAACAAAGCAGACTTGGAAATGGACCACATTAGGCAAAAGATGCAAAAGGAGATGCAAAAGGATGCTTTGGAGATCCAAATTTTGGAACATAAGTTAAAGGTGGGTGAGGTACAAACTGGGATACTGTTTCCTGCTCCAAAAACATACCCAATATGAATGACCTTTTTTTTTTTGTGCTTTCAGGAAATAAAGAAATCCTCATAAAAAGTAGATTGTCTTTATTAGAACACGGGCTGCGTGGGACAAGTTATTTTGTTGAACAGTGTCACCCCCTACCAGAGGCTGGGTCTGTCACACGAGTTTACTATCATACAGGAAGGCGAAAGAATGCCAAAGAAAACATTTCGGAAATAATAAAATACATTTAACTACATAGAAAACTCAAACAAAATGATTTTGGCAGAGTCTTTCTCTAACCACCCTTCCGTCCTGTGGATCCATGGCATGGTTTGGGTTTATGTGCTGCTCATCTGCAAATGCAGGTGGGCAATTTTCCCCTCTCAAAATCGCGATGTTGTGTAGAACCACACATGCAATTATTATGTCACATGCCCTTTCTGGTGTGACTCGCAGCATTTGGAGGCACTGGAATCTTGCCTTCAGGATCCCGAACGTGTTTTCGACCCTGGCTCTCGTCCTCATATGCGTCAGGTTGTAGCGCTGCTGTGGTCCTGGCACGGGATCGGCATGCGGGGTCAGAAGGCAAGGCTGGCAGGGGTACCCTCTGTCACCTAAAACATGACCGTCGAACTCTCCTACGATACAGGTGAAATATTAATCATCTGAACAAATATGGATTCTAAATCCTTCAAATATAGGCTTAACTCACCACGGGCAAAGCGAGTGCTCAGATTAGACTCCCGAAATATGCGTGCGTCATGCACAGACCCCGGCCACTTTGCCTCCACTTGGGTGATGATATTTCTGGCATCACATACAACCTTCAAATTGCAGAGGAGTATAATTAGATACTGAGGCTGTTTTGTTAAGTATCTTTAATTTAAAATGCTGAAGGTCTAGGCCTTCACCTGTACCTGCACATTGATGCTGTGGAAGGACTTCCTATTAACATAGTCTCCTTCATTCACTGAAGGAGCTTTAATAGGAATATGAGTTCCATCGATGCACCCGATGACACCCGGAAAATCTAGAACATTACAAATTAATTAATTTAATTAAATTGTGCACATTATTTATTACATTAAAACGTTCCAAGAAACAAATAGGCTACATTGTTGCTACTGTTACCTGCAATTCTGTAGAACTCTTCCTTGATTGTTCGTATAGGTCGGTGACTTGGAAACATCACAAACGTGTAAAGAAAACGTTTCAGTGCCAAAGTCACATTTCTGACAGACCGACACACGGATGCCTTTGAAATGTGCTCGGCGTCACCGACGTTGTAAAGAAAGCTGCCGTTTGCAAAAAAACGGAGTGCCACACAAATAATTTGTATTGAACTTAAAGCATGCCCCCGGTGCGTTTGACAGTTAACATGGGGGCTGAGAAGGTGGACTAAATAAATGATAGATTGCACTGAAAAACGATAGCGCTCGTGAAGAAAATTATCAGGAAAAGAAAGTATATCCAACCGGGGTCTTAATAATCGTTCCTCACGGAGATTCCTTCTGAGGATCGCAGCCTCTACGTCCACGGGCTCTCGTAGAAAAGGACATGCCATTTCTAACACTTCCTTCTGTCGGAGAGCTGCCTTCTGCCTTATAGACAACAAACTCAGAGTAGGTCTAACCACCTCCCGAGCAGGTTAGGTCCACGGCGTATGTTGCCGCAGCAACTAACTCTCGGTTGCGCTGAACCTGCTACCTGAAACGGAAAACCCAGAGTTTCCACTAACTCAGAGCGAACAAACTCGGGGTTGCCTCAAAACCAGCTACCTGAAACAGGCCTCTGGAGTAGTATGGAGACATGTTGTGTTTGTTTCTGTTGTTTTTAAATCTGAACAAAATTCACCAATGCCTTCAATTGTATTGGATTTGGCTGCTACACCAGGGGCGGCTCCTGGCATAGGCGGTTGCCTAGGGCGCAAAATGCCTAGAGGGCGGCACAAGAGACTGATTTATCATGACGTGATACATACAATATAAGCCAATACATTCACATCACAACATCATCTTCTAAACTCGAGACGCACCGGAGATAGAAGCGGCGCGAGGCTCCATGAAAGCTGTCATCGTCCTTTCAGTGCCCATGTTCAATAATTAGGCTGCTCGCGATCTGCAGCGATGGTTCTGGGGTCTGTTCAATTTTTTTCGCTCGCCGTGAGCATAACAGGCCGGAAAACACACTGAAAATCGATTTTAGCGATATAAGTGATATTTTATATACATGATTAAATATATATCCCACACTTTCGCTACAGGCTTGCGTAGGTCAGTCACCTGTGAAGACCATCGTCATTACCCCTGAACCAGCGCAGAGAATCTGCGCTTCCGCGTCAGGTGTGTCCCTGACGTACACGCTGCGGTGTTAGACCTATGTGTTAGACTGTGGTAAGAGTCAAAGATGAGTCAAAAAAGGATTAAATTATCAGGTGCACGATTCAGAAAGCACAGCAAAGTAGAGCAGGAGAAGAAAGAACAATACAGAGGTAAGAATCACCCTGATTGTGGACATCATTAATGTTTATTTTTGTCGACATGATATGCTGTTGGTACAGCTGATTTCAGACTCTTTTTATATATATATATTTTTTTTATTTTATATATATTTATAGCTTACTATTTTGTCTGCCTGTGTGTGCGTCTGTATACAGTCCAAAGTTCTTGGGGATGCATTACAATTTGCGTGTGTATGTTGGGGGGCGCCATTCTGAAATCCCGCCTAGGGCGCCAACATTGCCAAGGCCAGCCCTGTGCTACACTGTTTACCACTGAAACTGCAAAAGTGTTTTGTAGACTCAAACACTTCACCCACCCTTCCATCGGCATGGTGAGTAGATAATGAGTGAATTTTAATTTCTGGGTGAACTATTCTTTAAAGATGAAAGGTATGGGATTTGTGTTTCGTGTGGTTTTTCTCTTGGCTTTTTATTTTCAGTCTGTATTATTGTTATTCACTACATACTAACTATATAAATAGTTATGATAATTTATAATTAATTCAGTGTAACAATAGGCCCATGTAGGGTTGTCAGTTTAAAAAATATCAAAACAAAATCTTAATATATTTTCAACCTTTTTATGTATAATTATGTATAATTTTTTTCTGAATTGTTTTTGTATGATAAGTTGGATATTAGATATATAGTAACGGCAGATAAGGTTTCTTTCTTACAGTACAATCCAATTACGATCTTAACCCCAGCCTGTATATTGTGACCTCAAAGACCAAAAAGGAGCGTAATGTTTTCCTTTTAACTCAGAAAAGTAAATTAATTTTACCTTTTTCTAAATGCCCTGCAATGGTATGATCTGGAAAATTAGATGGTTGCAGGTGTAATCACATGCTTTGGCAAGCTGACTCTGGAAATAGGAAATTATGTATTACGAATATATCTGAAACATAGAGCGGTACTAAAGGAGCTTCAACAGAACATTCTGCAGCGAGTGGCATCAAAGTGGATACTCCTCAAACTTTTGTCTACATGCTGTAGGCAGAAGGATTTCAAAGTGTGAATGGACAAATTGTTATTTTTGCTAAACTTGAGACATCTCAAGAAGAACTGCAAGCATGACACCCGTAAATTGGTGGTGGGCGACAATTCTCTTGTTGATTTGATTCATTTTGTACTTTCCTCCATCTTAGTGTGTTGCATTTGGATGGTTTTATAATGAATGGTTGACATGCACACATGAGTAATATTGGACTGTAAAACCTTTTTTCTAATTATTCAGTCCCGCTTTCTGGGTCAATAAAGCCAGATCAATTTCTGTAACAAGTGCACTTTCAAATTGATCATGCTGCGTTGTAAATCCCTCTTTCTTACATTCCACAAATGGAGCTGTATTACCGAAGCCGAGATGCAAGTGCACCCTGCTGTCCCTGCCGCTTCCAGGCTGGTCACCAGTGCCAAGGCAGAGTGTACTGGACCTCTGGACTCCTGGACAGACTGGGCTGAACATCAGCCTTCAGAAATACAAATTCCTGTGAACTTTCTTTGTGAATGTACTAGGAGGTTTAGTACAAAAGTATATTTATTATAGAGGCATCTACCCTACATGATAGCACAAAATAATTGGATATATACCAGTGCTTTACTTCTTGCCACTCTCATGTCATACTTTCAGTAAAAATCGATGAAATCTGATATATATGCCATATTTATTTCGGTTATGACTCTAGACTCTTATGTTACAGCTCGTTTCAGGGTAATCCGAAGAGACACAGACTACTGCTAATTAGCAGCTGCTTAACTCAAGCTGAGAGGTCAAATGATCTGAGCTATGTCTCAGCTTGGTGGAGAGGAAGACAGGGGATGTAATGCTTCACTCCTGCTGTCCTGTGGTCCCAAAAGGAAGATCTCTAACCTTCCTCACTCCATACCCCCAATCACTCCACCTTCAACTCTGTCTTCTCATCATACAGAGTAGTAACGGGCCCCCTGAATGATCAGGAGATGTTCTTTCCTGTCTGTACAGCCTGCTGACTCCTTCCTGTTGTCTTTCTGTATGCAGGTGACTGTGATGACTGTCTGCTCCAGTGTACTAGAATGGGTAAAATAATCAGGTGTGTTAACTTGTGTTCATAGACTCTCTGAAGGCCAACAAGACCTCTGTCTGTTGGCCTGTACAACACTTCTAGAGACATTGCATAGAAAACTCAGACATGAAACATAGTTTCTCTCCTTCATTCATCAATTAAAAAATGTCTCAAACAAAGACAGCCATACTGCTCTACAATAGCAAAATTATATTTTGTTCTGTATCTGATGTGTGTTTAAGTGTATTACAGACGTTTTGCCATAACAATGTGAAATTTTCATGAAAACAGCTTTTTAGAGTTTGAATTACTAAAACAACAGACACAAGTGAAAATAAAGGAGCTACAATCTAGCTGTGTAGTTTGTGCTTTTGTATGACTGCCCATGCTACAGTTATTGCTCGGTCATAAAATGAGTTGGCTGTAGGGCTGCCATAAAAACAAAGTCTAAAATAGGAGTGCTATGTCATAGCCTGTACACTGTGTGCAGAAAATTATTAGGCAGGTGACCAGTTTTTACCATATCATAATTTGTATATATATTTTCCAACTCCAAGCTGTATAACCTTGAATGCCTATTGGATAATAACATATCAGGTGATGTGTATTTGTGTAATGAGGGAGGGTGTGGCCTAAGGAGATCAACACCCTATATCAAGGTGTGCATAATTTTTAGGCGGCTTCTTTTCCTCAGGCAAAATGGGCCAAAAAAAGATTTAACTGACTCTGAAATGTCAAATTGTAAAAAGTCTTTCAGAGGGATGCAACACTCTTGAAATTGCTAAGATATTGGGGCATGATCACAGAACCATCAAACGTTTTGTTGCAAATAGTCAACAGAAACAGAACAAAAAGACGCAAATGAACTGCCAAAGATTTGAGAAGAATCAAACGTGAAGCTACAAAGAACCCATTATCTTCCAGTGTTGTCATATTCCAGAACTGCAACCTACCTGGAGTGCCCAGAAGTACAAGGTGCTCAGTACTCAGAGACATGGCCTGCGTGGCTAGCCAGTAAAGGCCTTAAACATGAGGGAATAATGACATGGCCCCCATCCTCACTTGACCTAAACCCTATTGAGAACTTGTGGTCCCTTCTTAAACGGGAGATTTACGGTGAAGGAAAACAGTAGAACTCTCTGAACAGTGTCTGGGAGGCTATGGTTGCTGCTGTGCAAAAAGTAGATCAACAGATCAAGAAACTGACAGAATCCATGAATCAAAGGCTTATAACTGTTATTGAAAAGAAGATGGGGCTATATTGGTCAGTTTTTTTTTAAATTTCAGAAATGTTTCTTTGTAAATTTTGAGTTTTTTGTTTATTATTTTCACTTAAACAGATGAAAATAAACAAGTGAGATTCGAACATTTTCGTTTTGCATTTAGTTGCATAATAATTCTGTACACTAATAGTTGCCCAATGATTGTGCACACATAGATATTCTCCGAAGAAAACCCAAACCTCACTTTTACTTTGTTAAATATTCAGGTTTGAGGTTTATTAACATTTTTGATTGACAGAGAGCACTGTAGTTGTTCAATAATAAAATGAAACCTCAAAAATACACCTTGCCTAATAATTGTGCACAAAGTGTATTAGAAGATGAACATGATGACTCTACTTCTCCCACTATCCAATGATGAAGAAAATATAATCCTGGGTTCCAATGCCGCCAAGTTGCGTCAATAAAATCATTTGGAGCAGACAAGAGTAATGAAAAACTACCCAAAAAAAAACATTAACAGGGGGAAAAAATGTAGAAACCTCAGAGAGAGACACATTTGAGCGATCCCTTTCCCAGGTCGGAAAAGAGCACGATATATGCCAGGACAAGGGTGCAGCGAATCTCTTGGCTTCGTTCGCCCTGTGTCGTAAACCCTGGTGCAGCAACTGATGATGTTTAAGATGTATTATTCCTTCTTGTGGTGTCTGATGTAGCATGATTAGCATGGATGATAAAGAGCTGCAGTCGTAGCTGTGCCACATCTTAGGGAGTGCGGGGAATAGCATTGAGGTTTTAGGCCTCAGCTCTGGCAGGGATTGCAAAGCGTTGAGGAGATCTCGTCATGCGTTTTCAAACATTTCTGGTGAGCAAGGTTGTCGCCAGATGGGTTGGAGAGCAATGCAAGTGTTTCATCATAGAGGAGAAAGAACAAAAGCAGTATAATTCTTAGCAATGATAATACAGAAGCCTCGACAAGATCTATCAGTTTTGACTTGTACATGTGTGATTAGAGAGGATAAGGTCATGTAGAGGATTAAATGAGAATGTCCTTGGCAGATTTCTGGCAACACTGCTTCCACTGTGGTATCTACTCTGATTCACCTTGACAAAAACTTAAACGAAACAGAAAGCAAAGCTAAATGTTGGGTAAGACTGTAATCATTTTGGCTTCATAGATTATTTCTATTGTAGCAGCATTGACGCATTGAAAAGTAATTGTTCTTGATCTAATTACGGCTCTGTAGGAATCGGATGAAGACCATTGGGTAAAGACCATCGGGTTTGGTTGGCCAGACATTAATGAAGAATCCCCCATAACGGCTGTGGCCTAAACTTCCTCTTTATGGGCAGAGATTTTTGTTTACTTGATACTTGATATATTCATTTGTATCAAATATAGTAGTTCAATATATGCCCATTTATGTGGGTGTGTCTGCACTGTATCAGTTTGTTACAATTTGGAAGCTAACGAAAGTGACTTTAGCTGTGTAACTATTGATCTATTGGTGGTCCTGGATTAAAAGCCTCGGGAACCACAGATTCATATAGTTAAACCTGTTGGAATGAATACTTCACAAATTCCATGAGAATCTGTCAAATAATTGTGAATTTCAGCATTAATGATGGGCATTGTGGCTCTTTGAATGGAGGTGGGTCTTAAGTCTCAATTACTTTCAAAGAGCCGTTCAAAAGAACAGTTAATTATTTATTTTTCCTTTTTTATGGGTCCAGGGTTACTAGGGATTATGTGTAAAATAGTCCATTGGATAATAATATGATAGGGTAAAACTTGGATATGTGTGGAATAGGTTTAAGAGCACCACATTACTAGTATGACTAAACCTATTTTCAATTATCTGCACTGTAGGCAAGGCAATTTTATTTATAAAGCACACTTCATACACAGAGATAGATAGAAGGCGCTGCATAGACACATTTAAAACAACAAAGAGAAGAACAAAAATTCAAATTAGAAAGCATAATTTAAAAAAAATTTCAAGCAAAAATATAAATAATGTAGAATAAAAGAGAGAAAAGATAAATCTGTGACTGTGACATTATATCAATCTAATGATTGATGGGACAGTCCCCTCTCCCCTTTCTCAGCCACGCAAATCTTTTGTTCTCACTGTTCACGTGAGAGTGAAAAATTGGGCACCATTATAAAAAGAAACAGCTCAAGTAGCTTGAAGACATGAAGACATGGGGCCTCGTTTACAATCATGTGCGCATGTTGTTACTCGCCGCACAAAATAATTGCATGCGTAAAATCACCACCGGATTCATGACAAATGCGCACCAGCCAATGTTCTCACCACCATGCGTATGTATATGCATCACATCATTCGAAATTGACAGGCGTGTGTCCGCTTTCTGCAATTAGCATATTGTATCTAGGTACGAATATATGGATGATTCCCCAGATTTGTGCGGCAAACTTTCGCATGCATTGTTAAATAGATCCCAGTCACAACATGAAGATGGAACGTGTAGTTACATTTAAGCCATTTGAGGCCAAGAAGCTAATTTAAGGAACAAAGAATAGTTTTTCGCTGCAGTAACCTACTGAAGGAGGAGATATTTTGCATCTGACCTCAAGATGTCACCATAACCTGTCATATACAGTGAACCAAAATAAAATATCACCCAACAAATATAGATAGATATTGGAAAAAAATATGTATACAGTTAAATAATATGCATAATTCATCCTCTGGAGAAATTGTCTACGTTTGTCTATGTTTTTCAGTTCCCCTAAAGAGCGCAGATGGACCGTCGGTGGGGTGGAAGGCTTTCAGTCATCAAAACTCAAAACATCATCAGCAGAACAGAGACATTTCTGTGGCATGTTATTTGCAACAAAGCTGCTTGATTACCCCTCCTGCGCTTTCCATTCCGTGTAATGGAACAATTAGTTGCGCTGTGCGCTGCTTGTTTATCCGCCCACTCACCCCAAAATGGCAAAAATGGGAGTAATTGTGCACATTCACCTGCAGCCACTTAGAGAGAAGCCACAGGGACACATGGCTGGGAGAGGGGAGAGAGGCTGCACTCATTTTTAGATACATCCTCTGTTTTCCTTTGCATTTCTGTAACGGGTCTCGCACTAATATACTTGCAATCATGTTTTCAACTCCATTGCATGGTGATATATGCAAATACCCCATATGGGCTTGTGTTACATTACTGAAATGCCCAAAGAACCCAACTAAGCAAAAGGCCTGCTATATGACTTTCAAGATAAAATATTTGTCTGAGCAGGGTCACAAAGCAGCTTTAAGATCGGACTGCAAACATTTCAATTCTCCTTCACCCCTCCCCCCTACACCCTACAAGTGTACAAGACCTTTGTTGATTTGATTACATTAAAGTGGCTGTCAATCTAATGAAAATAACAGTCTGGTTTGTGCGCAAAAGATAAGTCATCAAGATTAGAGGACACATATCGTTGTTACAACAATAAATGGGCAGGTAAGTTTGCAGGGTGACCACAATTTTCAAGTCAAAGTCACAGTCATTGACGCCAACCTCCTCCGTAAATGCACTATGTCACATACAATGCCTATAAAAAGTATTCACCCCCTTGGATGGTTCACCCTTTTCTTGATTTTGTACATGAAATCATGGTAAATATAATTTGTCTTTTTTGACAAGAATTTGCAAAAAAAAACTTTTTAATATCACTTGACACAGATCAACTGCACTCAGGTGATCACCATTTCATTAATTGTGACACTGCTGGCATCAACTATCTGGACATCTGTTGTCACTTTGAAGGGGGGGAATATTTGTGCAATCATTTACTTTACCTTATATATTTTTAAATAATTGACATTTTGTAAAAGTCAGTTTTCACTTCGATATTAAAGAGGTTTTTTTCGCAAATTCTTGTCAAAAAAGCCAAATTATATTGACCATTGTTTCATGTATGAAAGCAACCAAAGGGTGAAACATCCAAGGGGAGTAAATACTTTTGATAGGCGTTGTAGGGATAATAGTAAGCTGCTTGTGCAGACGACCAGTTTTACAAACAGTCAAATGGTCTTTACCTCTCTCAAGTCTTTTCCAGCTCTATCAGCTCTGGTTTGGTCTCTACCAACTCCTGAGAAAATTATGTAACTCTTGCTGGTCAAGGACCTAATCAAGGTTTGGCCAGTTAAGCAACAAAGTTTTTGAATAAATCAAATCAGAAAGCATTAAACATGATTTATGATTCAAACAGAGACAGAAAGCGTTCAGGTGACTGGTGAATTATTTCCGCTGCAGAGATCACAAATTTTTGTCTACAGCTGATCGACACCAGCGTTGGCTCTTATCACCAAAAGCTTTCAAATGTCGTTCTCTCTCCCAGCTGAGGTCTTCATCGTTGGTTTTTCCGGAGATATTTCTCTTTATTTTCTATTGTTTTACATGTTTGTGTCTGTCACGGGTTAGTGATGTGGTCAACTGCCGTGGTGAATGCTGCAGAGTGTCTTCTTCTGTGTTTTCAGATGATGTCACTCTGACATTATTCAAAGTTTTTTACTCGGAGGCTGACAGGAGAAACTTCACAGTATGTTTGTAGCAAATGACTGGGACATTTGCGTTCTCACATATAGCCCCGGTGGATAATTGCAAGAGATAATACAGAGTTCAGTGCAATTCTGGAAGCAGCTTGAGTGAGTGAGTTAAACTATCAGTAGGCTGATCAATGTGTAGGACTTTTCCCATAGACGTGACAAAGACACCAACTGTACGTCTATATGGAAAAAAAATGAACAGTTACATCGTCAGCTTCACATGCAAACAAAATTCCGCCATATCTAGTTTTGTCTGTTATTGTAGTTGTTCAAGCTTTTTTTCTGAGCTTCCTCGACCACTGAGGAAGTCTGTGATCAGTTGGTATGCTTGATAAGCTCAGCTAGTAATTATTCTTTCAATTATTTTGCTCAAACTACAGTCTGTAAACAGGTTGAATTTTTTCAGCCCATATTTCGTTCATACCAGGTAAAACAAACAGATAAAGAAGACAGACAGAAGGATTAATGAGTGAAGCTGGAGCTGTTGCTCTGTCTTCGACAACATAGACTACCTACAGTCAGTTGAGAGCCACTTGCTTTCAAACTGGAAACCAATTTATTAACTTTGCTTGAAAAATGTCCATTATTCAAATGAACTCAAGTCTCCTGCAGGTTACACACAAAGGACTTTTCATGAATGTGGCTTTATTCAATGCTGACAGAGTCGCCTCTGGACTCCCTGAGGCTGGCTATGAAAAATTGGCTCCCCCTACTCAGCTGGTACAAACCAGTTGATAGTCACATAATTTTACCCAGTGATGATGGTGGTCTTGTCTACATTCCCGGTAAATTCATATTAAATTACATGTGATACATCCACAGATAAATTAAATAATCGAATTCCTGATTTATTTGATAGCATCAGTCGTATTGCTTTAGACTCAATTTAACATGTTGCTTAGTACATTTGCGGTTAATCACCAAACTTAACAATTTATTTGAACTGAAATTGAACAGAGATCACTTAAAGGATATACAAAGAGATCTGCATACAGTGTTCTCATAAACCACCCTGATTACTTCCCTCTTAAGAGCATTTTTTTAAATTCAATTTCAAACTTTATAGGGATAAATCATAGACAATAAATTTCAACATTTTACCAAATAAATAAATACACAATATCTAAGAAAAGAGAAAATTAAAAAAATGTTTTATGTTTAAAAAAGTAAAAAGAATAAGCCACATTTGCCTTCAGGCTGGAATGCCAGGCTAAAAGAATACCATTTGCAGATCCAGCAGGGGATGCTAGGTGGAGCACCAACCCACAAGCTCATACTGTCATTATAAACTACTGTGCTTCCGTGGAAGCAAAATTTTGTGTTGCGTTCCTCTCACAAGGTTGGCCACAGTATCATTTGTATTTACTCATGTGACTTGTGCTAGCAAAACAAGTGAACACAACCCGCAAATATTTGTCTGTTCTCCTGTGGAAAAGAGGAGGACTTCTGGCTGGACAAGCCAGCGCAGACATGTGAGGGATCACAAGAACATCCCGAGGGAAACGTAGCTCGGGGAATGCAACTGTCTTCTCCAGGAGCTGAGTCTTAAAGACTCTTTTCCTCAGAGCTACATGATGCTGACCAGTGGCCATTTTGATAACATGCAAGATCAGATCAGGCCCTAATTGGTGTGAACTCAACACAAGGCATGCATGCTCCCATTTCTGCAATGACCAGTATACAGAGCTTTGAAAAGAGACAAGTTAATAGTAACTTGCTGAATTTTTGGGCTTGTTCATTAATACTATTGACAATATCTGTTAATGTCCTTATCACCTGAAACATTGTTGATTGAATGGCTTAAATTATTTAATCTCATTAATCACAGTTTTTAACATCAAAATCTTTACCATATTGTAGAAATGATATGTAAAACTGTATACATAAAATTTTCATTACATAACATTTCATTTAGCAGACACCTTTGTCCAAAGCGACTTACAATAAGTGCATTCAACCATGAGGGTACAAACGCAGAACAACAAGAATAAAAAAAGTAAATCTCTCTTCAAGAAAGCCAAACTTCAAAGTGCTATATGTAAGTGCTATTTTATTTTATTTTTTTAATTATTTTTTATTCAAGGTGTAGTCGGAAGAGATGTGTTTTCAGTTTGCGGCGGAAGATTTCTGCTGTCTTCATGTCATTGGGGAGCTCGTTCCACCATTTAGGAGACAAGACAGCAAACAGTCGTGTATACAAATGCAAATGCCAGTAACAATTTCACATTTAAAACTGAACAAACCGTCAGTCAAGTACCTTTAGGCTCAATAGTAAAGTATAAATGATAGTCAGGTATGGACTAAGAAAACAGTAAAACAAATACTTGCAAGTTTTTAATGTTCAGAAGTTATGATTTCACACCACATTATTATGTTATGATAGTGTTTGTCTTGTGGCGGCCTGCTCTCACTCAATGGCCTAGCAGTTATTTACCAGCCATTTTAGTGGTTCAGACCTCAAAGTGTTTCACATTCCTTTTGACAAATTGAAGAATACATGTTTAGTATTTTAAATGAAGATGCATATTTACCTGACTCAACACATGTCTTAAAAGGCCTTCTATGCCATAGCATGTAGTTGCAATTCTTCTTTCCATAGTATTCACTCCCACATGGCTTAACGTTGTACTCATACATCATCTGTTTATAAAAAGGCCTACAGGGGATGAAGAGGAAATCCACAACACAATCATACAGAAAACATAACTAGCTGTAGCTGAATTGTTGATTGCAATACCGATTTGATCAATGAATATGTTTTTTTAGACTGTTGACGGATTAGCAATCCCACGCAAACGGCATCACCTCAGCCATTCATGTCCGTATATTCACTTGCAGCAAATTCAAAACTCATGTACACATTTGTGGGCTTGTGTTGCTCTGACCTGCACCATTTTGTGTCCAGTAAGCATGTAGCAGAGGGCTAATCTGATGTAACTCACTGATTTGTTGGACCCGTTTCTCTCCAAAAACACTCTAAAGTAAGTTTCGTTTTGTAAACCATATTCTAGCCAATAAATTCTGTACAATATAATCTGAACCGAAAGCAGTTTGTTTTAACTATAGAAGTGTGGTGTAACCTGGGAGTGGAGCAGGTTCCGCACATCACTTAAAATTTATTTTAACATCAAGTTTAAAAGTCTAGAAAAGTGCAGTGCCTGTTCTAAAACTGCCTGTCTGTAATGGGCTGTTTGTGGTAGAGCGGGTTGCAGCTATCTTTCTAAAACTGTAAAGGTGACCTGCAGTAATTGAGCTACAGGATGTAAAGACCGACTGAAAGACTCAGTCCTCAGAACCCTCAGGCAACTACAAAGCTATTGCACAAAGAGCTGTTCACCTGTTCATTCAAAGTTTGGATGAGCTTTACTCATTAGGCAGAACCCCGAACTGGTGAAAGTGCTGTTGTGATCATTAAAGTCACTGGCATTAAATTGTCCTGAATAAAAGAAAAACTGATTTTCATCATCCAATTTAACCGTCTTAAATGTCTTATTGCATGAAATTATACCGTCACCTGATATCCTGGCTTGGACAATGTTAGTTAAGATGCTAGTAGTGGATTCGTCTCTCCAGGTTTAATCACATAGGACATATTCTTTCTCGTTATTTACTATCATGTTAAAAGTGCTGGTAGGCTGCTGTTATTTGCCAGGCAGTGGCTCTGTGTTGGGGTGCACATGTATGCAGTGCAAATCTGAGTGTTGTCTCTGACCACGTTCATCTTTTTATGGCCTCAGTTTACCATATTTTAATGGCTACTTCCACCAGGACAGTGAAAAGCCAAAGTGGTTTAAAACTAATATTTCGTAAAAAAGGACACTGGCAGCATGAATGTGCAGACAACCTGGTTGTAAATGTAGCTGTGTTTGTATAGCACAGAATCATATTTTATTGTGTGCTGGACATTGTGTTTGCAGAATGTTTAGTTAAAGGTCTGTGGTGCAGAGTGAAGTTAGAACACATTGTGTTCATCCCACCTGGTTTATCAGCAGTGAAGATTTTATAGTCATTGTATTTAACGAAATAAAAAATGAATTTGCTTTATTATTGCTTGTGTCTGGTTTATACATAGGTTTGAATGATTTACTAAACTGTTGTCATCATTTCATACATTGCATGTCGGCTGTTTCATAGGTCTGTTCACCAATCGACCCAATCTTCAGACCCAAGCTCACAACTTTTCAAAATAAAAGTTATGTAATTCAGCTTAATATGAAGCAATAAAGCAACAAAAAGAACATTCTGCTTTTACTTTGAAGACAAATCACCAAATAGGAAAAATCATTATTTGAATGTTTTTCCAAAGATTGAGATCAGCACCTGTACTGTGTGTCTATGTCCGTGTGTAAGATATGGTGAAATAAAATTATTCAAATGACCAAAATTATATAGCGGCAAGTTTGGCTTATGGATTCACACAGTTTTATACCACTGGTGTAGTTTATCCGAGTACGTAGAACAAGATTAAACTATTAATACACGCTGCACCCTGTGTTCAACCCCCACCCCACCCACGCACACATACACTGACCATTGTTGAGTGGTTGATTTTTTTATTTTTAGTGAACATATCGCGTTTCCAAATCGCACCAAACTCTAACCTGCACTTCTCGTGACAGCTAACAATAGACATGCCCGGTATGAAGACGGTTAAATCAACAGTTCGTAAGATATTCGTTCCACATTCAGACAGACAGACATTTGTGGAATTAAGAAGGTGATACACTTGGTACCTTTTCAAAGCTACATCACCATTCTCTCCAGTCCTACAGCAACACATGTACACACAAATATGTATGCTAGCTACTTACACATAAATATTCATAAACATCCCAGGGTGATTTGATCATGTCGTATCAGGGGATGTCATCCTGGACATTTTCATTGTTCCCATGAATGTGAGGCTCTCAATGAAAAAGACAGAGAAATACTATTAAATCTGATTTCCCAACATCCACATAAACAGTCACATTCCCCGCCCCTTCATATAGCCTATTCATTTCTTCCTTCCTATTGGTGCCACCTGCATTCATGTGAGCACCATGTCATCTCAGTCCTGATTCCCCTTTGACTGATTTGAAGACATCTCCCCCGAGGCAGGACACCTGATGGTTTATTCATGTCCAGATGCATGATTTATTAAAACACACACAATTTGTTAGTCCCTTAGAAGATGTGGCCCTCCAACGATTCTGTCTAGTCTGCTCATATGTGCTTCTGCCCCTGTGAGGAATTCAACGTCGCTGTCCAATTAGCAAGCTCGATCAAATAATGTAGCCTGGAATTACAGAGAGAATGCTCTGTCTGTGATTCTCCACTCCACCATTCTGTGTTTTCAGCTGTGTGACTTTACAGGCAGCTAATGATGGGCTTAACCTAATTATTATGGATTTGGTCTTTTTACGACAACTACTCACCGTGTGCACACTTTATGAACCATTGGGAATATGACCAATTAGGCAAAAAGGTAAAGTCGACCCAAGCTCAACAAAGCAGTGCACAGTTACATTCTGACAAGTGTTGAAATACCTTTTCTTGCAGAGTTTATCACAGCCCCCTACAGAGTGTAGCAGCGTGAAACCTACTATGTCACAGCCCAGTGTTTCACTCTGTGTCGGACAGAGAATGGTGCATAGAGATGCCAGGTGCGTGCTGCAGAAGAAAAAAATATATAATGACATCAGTTTAATAAGTTCCTGCCATTTAAAAAGCCCTACCAGGAGGCAAAACCATAAAAGGTTGCGGGGTGTTTTAGACACTTGTGTGGAGCTGGAATCTTTTATTTGACACAAGTTAATTAGACATGTTCATTTCTTTCAGCAAGGCCACCTTTCTCTGCTAAGGTTCCATAACTTGATCTGGCATAATGGCAACACACAGGCGTTTTGGCACCGGTGTCAATCAGTGACACTGCTCTGTGTTAACTTACTTCTTTTGTTGCACAATTTTATTCAGATGCCTTCACTCTTGTAAAGAAGCCCAGAAGTTTTCCCAAATTAATTGGATCAACGATTAAGTGGGAGGCATTCCACCCCACCGTGCAGAAACAAAGACAGAAGAAAGGGTCAACCCAGGCGCCGGCTGAAAATTGACACTTGAATTAGATAATGAAGAATAGAGGGCAGAAGAAAGGGAGACAGGCCTATCGGTGTGAGGTCTTCATGGAGGTCTACACTTGAACTCGCCTGCTGTGGCTAGATAACTTTTTTTCACTTGTGTTTTCTTTGCGATATTGATTTTCAAATTATAATTTTTTTACTAAAGCTTTAAATATAGACAAAGACCTAGCTCGTCAAATACTGGTAGCAAGGACATGCTACCAGCATCAGGTTGTACTGAAATGCAAAGAAAGATCATCTAACAGTTTTTTTGTAGACAAAACAAAATCAATCTGCGTTCTTGCCTGTCCGTGTGGTGGTGTGAATTGTTTCCCAGCCTAAGTATTGTCTAAACACCTGGAAGCAACTCTTTGTGACCATACACTTGCTGTCTTACCATACAATATGAGCCACTCCGCGACTGTTGTAATTACTGCGTCACAAAATGTAAATTTGAGATTTTCAATCAGATCCAAATGCAGACGTTTAGAGTCTGAAAATGTTGTTGATTTGTCAAAACGAACATTTGTCGAAGAGATGTAAAGTAATCCAAAATCCTGGGCAAGTCTCTCTCAACTCAGCAGCCCATATGGCAACACCCTCTGGCAGTTATTTCCAGCCAACGAGATCAGGCTCCTGTCTAAATGAATGGGGAGAGAGCCGTGATCTTGCCTGCAATGGTCATCAGTCATAACAACAATCAGAATCATGAATCAAATCTTATTAAAAACTGAATGTACTTGTACTACACACTGGCTTTGCTTGCATCAGTGCACCAGCATGAATGGTTTTATATGTTCCCATTCACCTGCTATGAAGCAGACAATTATTTTTAAAGAAAATATATTTTTTCACACTAGCACCCTGTGTAGTGTAAGTGGTTAGTCTCTCTCTGATACGTCCTTGTGAGATGACCCACTGAACACCTATTGCTGGAGAACGCTCTCTGCAAGCCTTTGCTAAGTGACCATCATCACTACAATGTCTCCAATCAGGAGCATCACCCCTTAAGCCCTATCTTCTGTCCCCTGTTCACCACATCACCCTTTAATGTATAGGGCTACAAGTTTGATTGTTGCAGTTGGTCCTTGTATTTCACAGTCTCACTGGTACCTAAACTACACATCTCCACATTCATTTGATGCAGGGTATCAATGTCTGTGTGTCGTGAAAAACTGACTGTTGAATCAACAATTTTTTTAACATGGACTTGTTGGGATTACACGATGAATGCTATTTTTTCATGTAAAATAAGACATATAATGAAAATAAACCAAAAAAAAACAGCATCTTAAAATAAAGTGCTTCATTTAAAAAAATATTTTATTAAAAAGTGTAAATTAAGTTAGCTCTTTTCTTCTTTTTGTTATTTTTACTTAACAGTCTCAATCAATTTTCGAACATTTTCAGCACATTTAACAACTAAACGGGTTCAACAGCTGACTTTTTCTTTCGTGGTTTTCCTCTTATCCGACCCCTCACCTTTGTTGTTCAGTGAGAGAAGTGAGCTCCAGCTTGTCCTGTTAGTTGTATTGTGTAGGTCAAGGTCTGGTGTGATGGGGTCTGCTGGATTCAGTTCACCTATTAGTGACCCCTGACTTACACTGTTATTTTTAGTTCACACAAAACCTGCATAAATAGGTTTTTAGGAGTAGTTAATGTTCAAATGATTTTATGTCGTGAGTAAAAAATTCCTGTTACAGCCTGTGTATCTGCTTGCATCTCACCCACGCTCCTTCACTTAAAGGAAACACTCTGAAACTCTGAAATTCCTCCAAAAATCCACATCTATAATGAACTCAACAAAACTAATTCGACTTGTTCTTTCACTGGAAAACTTAGAATTTATTTTGGATAATGGGACACGTAAAATGAAACCGTACCATTCAATTTACAAGGTACACATGAAGGTTAACATGCTTAGAGCTCTCCCTAAAATACCGTTTTCCTGGAGAAATATGTAACGTTTACCTGATGGAAAACTCTTTGACTAGTGTGAATGTGTTTAAGTGGAGAAGAGAACACCCCTTGGTTTACTTAAACTCCCACAATTGTGTAAGATACTGAAATCATTACCCCACTGCTCATTGAGCATGATGGTCCTGACAGCCACCACAGTATCGCCACAGGTGGATTAACTACCATTCAGAGAATGTGTGTACACAGTGTTGTGTGCTTTTCATCCTTTGCTCCTTGGTGGTCTCAGTGAAGCAAAGGCAGCTCTAGCAGCGAGCTGGGCCATGAGGTAAACCAGCAAGCAAAGCCTCCACTGTCTCTTTCACACTCACCCTGCCCGAGTCAAAACTTGAAAGCACAACCGAGGCGGCTCTCAGCCATGCAAAGGTAGAAAGCTGCTTCTCCAATGCTGAATAAGACGTTTGAAAAGCCCAGGCTCTGCTTCACAGTGGTGAGGAGAGGAGGTGGGGGTGGAGGGTGGGATGGTAATAACTAGAAGCAGGTGCAGGGATGAGGAGGGGGAGTGCTGCAGTCAAAGCTGGGATGTGACAAGGTTTTACTGGAGAAGTTTCAGTTCTCTCCACTTCCTAATCCCCATCGGTCCAACTGGAATACCTCCTTCATGACGTAATGGGGGAATTTTATGTGTGTGTGTGTGTGTGCACGTAATGCAGTTAAAGGAGGCTTGCATGCAAACATATGGAGGGGATTGTATTGCTCTGCAAGGGGACTTAAGACATTCAGACCAAAAAAAGGGGGGGGGGGGTGTATGGGCTGGTGCAGTGTGCATGAGGGCCCTCCAGCAGTGCATTGGCATGTATGAGTGTACTTGAAATGAAGTGTGCATGTGAGAACATGCAGGCTCTCACACACACACACACACACACACACACACACACACACACACACACACACACACACACACACACACACACACACACACACACACACACACACACACACACACACACACACACACACACACACACACAATTAAACTTTTTTAATGATGCAAACAGTGTGATTCTCTTTTATTTCTGTATTTAAAAGGTCACTCTGACACAAAAAGCCAACACAATTAATTGTATCTTTTTAACATTTCCAACATTTTGAAACCAGTATTGTCTGTGTATTCAAATCCTGATTCAGCCTGTTCTTCCCACACATCCCCAACTGTTCCAATGGCTGACATTTCCCTTCACTACAAACGTGTGGGCTCTGTAGTTTCTTTTGAAACAACTCCACATACACTAATACAAATAATAATAACCTCTTTCACTGTCTCTGGACTGGAGTTTCAGAGGCCAAGACCCCCTCATTCTCTGTTTTGGTCTATGCACGATATTTATTGACTACAAGACAAATACAAAAACCACACACCGTATTCTTTGGACAAAAGGAGTATGATAAGGATGAAAGAAAGCAAATGAAATGTTGTGTCCAATGCCAATTAAAACACCCACAGTAAAACTAATCACAATGATCGGTTTATTTTACATTGAGGAAAAATTTGTTATTTCCCTGCTGCAACAGTCTATACAACACACTACATGAATCATGGCAGGCAATCATCGATGACCTCCACAGTAATACAATCTCAAGAGAGGTTGAAGTTTGTTGAGTGGGCTGCAGTCTTGTTCTCTCATATGCACAGAACACCAAAGTGCATGGTGTGGCAGTGCAAGCTGTTTGGCCGCGCTCTTTTGTATGTACGTAGTATATTGTGTGTTTGTGTGACATGCCGGTGAAGACAAAGGTAAAGCCAATATGATGAGTGACACTTGCCCCCCTGCTCACCCTCATCCCCTCAGTCTGAAAGGCCCCCTCCTTCATCTTGGTCATACACAGCCTCTCAGTTTCTTTCTCCCTATCTTGTTTCAGCTGGAGCACTGTTTTGTCTCTCTCTGTCTGTGGAGCTGCCCTCACACTCTCCTCTAGGCCTGTATATCCTATAGAACCTGTGAAGAAGAGAGCAGTGCTCCTCCATGGCCCTCCAGGGGTTGTTTCAGATGGAGAGGCCGTCCCTGTCGTCGTGTGTATTCAATGAAAAGAGCAGGGCCAGCGGGGGGCTGACTGTATCTTCTGGGCCTCATTCTTTATAAGAACCTCTCTCTTTCTTCCTCCCCTCTTTCCCTCATTTTCATGATCCTTGGAATGCACTCAGAGGCTGCAGGAACTCTAGGTGGCTGATGGGGGCGCTCGTCATACCTCCATCCTGCTTCATTCTCCACTCTGTCTTTCTGCCCCAGTCCTACTTTTTCCCACCTTTTTCTCCCCGAGACAGGTCCACGGGGTGAGTTTCTTCAGAAAGCAGCTCAGGCTGTGCTGTATTTATTCATGCTCAGGCCTTGTTCTCCTTGTATGTTTGGAAAGACCATGCAGGTTGAAACCTCCCACCCCCCACATCGCTCTGGTTTCTTAAAAGGCTCTCCAGGAGTGCCACGGCTCTTTGAAAAGATTGGTTCTTCTGAGGGAGAGGGAGAGAGAGAGACGTGGCAGCACTGAAAAGCTCAGCAATTGGTGTATAGGAGGTAGCCCCAGAGAATGTTGTGGGAGAGGCAAATGAATGGCATCAGACAGCCCTGTGACAGGACACCCCATTATGTGACAGCCACACAAAGCCTCAGAGACTGGGTTTCAAAGGCCAAAAACTAAAATAAAATAATATATATAAAGAAAACAATCTTTTATACCCCTCCTTCTATTGAGCACTTTGGGGAACGAAGGTAATTCATGACTCTGAAACAAGCTCTTAGACCTTTTTATTTCCTTAAGGGAAGTTGACCAGTTCATACAAATGATTTTCTATTCATTTGACATTTTCAAGTTTTTCTGTGCATACCTGCATGTTTAAAAAAAATTACCCAACTGTCTCTTTCATTGATTGCTTCTTTTCCTGAGACCCGTAATTTCCTTCCCAACTCGCATGGTCACCCCTTCACTCCCCATGTTGAAAGGCAACTTGTTGACAGATCCTATCTGCCACTTGTTTCAAATTGCGTACGTGTTCCTGACTGAAGGTCAGTTGGGATCTGCCCAAATATTCCTGAAGTGTGAGGAGACAACAAAATAATCTTGACGCTACAAATTAATTAATTAATTAAGCCTCCCTGATCTTGAATCGTAAATAAAATCGGATCCGACAGAACCACACAAGAACGGAAGAGGTCCATCTGACCGGAAAGCGCTACCAAGCGGATGTTACATACTTATACAGGTGCGACTAAATCCGCAATACATTTCAAACTCACCTCCAGCTCGCACTGCAAAATGTATCAGCCTTCTCAGCTATGATTTCATCGATCATTTTTTTTTTTTTCGTTTTTCGCCACAAACACAGTGTCGGCCCTCTTTCTTCTGAAGAAAAACAAACGCCTTATGCAAGTGTTTCACATTCCAGTTCAGAAGGTGGCAGACATGACGAAGAATCTTGCAAGATTCTGTGAGAGTGTCTGGAATCCCCACTGTGAAATTGTTTCCAACAAACAGCAAGCATGTTGTGATGGAAATTCATCTTGAGATTTGAAATAATGAAATTCTCGGACTGGAGTTGCCTTTGAGTCTTTATAATAGTAAACTCTGGTCTTACCGTCTGGCCAAATCATCAGTGAGTGAGTGCATCCTGACGGTTATAAGGTTAAAAAACAGTCAAATCTTTCACCATGTCTGTTGGCTTGCACTTTTTTAAATTTGGTCAAGAGTTCAAAATTCTCTAGTGCTCAGCAGCTCTAAGCTTATTTTGAAATGAATTGAAAAACATTTCCTAAAGAACCTTTAGCAGCAGAGTGTCCAACTGCTTTTGAGTTCATAAAATCGAGGCACTCTATATTAAAGGAGCTATTTCTCCCACACAGTACTTTTTAGCAATTATTACATTTCATATTGAATTTGCTTAGGACCAGATGACTGTCCAAATACATATGGTATAGACTATATCTTGGCAACTGTAGGATGGATTGCAATGGATTTCTCTTATTCAGGGAACTACCTTACCATCAATTTGATAAATTGGCATTTTTGGTTGATGACCAAACACTTGCAAACACAGATGTTCATGTTGCAAACATAGCCATAATATTTAAGTTGCCAAGAGCAGATGGAAAACTGCAAGAACTTGCTGGAAAACCCATTAAATATATTGACAGTATCTTGGATACATGAACTTTGATATGAACTTTCTCTCTATGTTAACTAAAACAAAAAGAACGGTATAAAAGTTGCACACAGTGTAGCAGTGAAATACCCCTTGTGTGGCTTTATTCCAAAAGCCAAGGGCATTTTTGAAGTGTGCAGTAGAATAATGTAAAGATCTAACTAATATGAATGCTTTTTTATGACGAATGTGTGACCTTTTATTGAAAGGGAGTACTTTGGTTTTCTTCCCTGTAACCTTCAGAGGTTCCATATTGTTTCCATTTTCCTTTGATACTTCCCCTGCTGGCATTCTTAAAATTTACAGTTAAGCTCAGGTTACAGAAAATGTAAAAATACAGATCAGGAGAATAAATTAGGGACTTTTATCCCATATATTTGCCAACTGAAGACCTCGGCTAACTTGTCTCTCTCAACATTATTCATTTTATTCTATTTGAATGGCAGGATATATCGCAACCTTGGATCCATCATACTTTTTTGTGTTCATGCAGACTATGAAGGATTGTTGCTGTGATGCCTTTCCTGATGCACTGTGTAGTTCTACCTGAATAAACTAATTTAATTATTTATGGAGAATCATTAAACCATCATCATCTTGGATCTCTTGCTCCATTATAATTTTCAGTGATATTCATCTCAAAGCAGATGGAACAAAAGTCATCTGAAAGTGTATCCTTTTAAAGGGGTAGCAGAGGGTTGAAACATTGAATATTTCAATGTAACATTTAATATGATAGGTGTTGAAAGAATCTTGTAAATTCAGTATTTACAGACCGACCTCCTGTTTTCTTACCCCAATATACAGTATATTATATTGAATGATTTACTCTATAAAAGTTATAATTTCAACATCAACATGCCTTTCATGTGTGACATTTAGGATGAATATTTGGCAGGAAATCATACCTGGTTGAAGGTTCCTCTTAATCATCATATAGGTACTGGCTGAAGTAACTACAACTGTTGCACTGTCCATGTTGGGGAACCACCTGAAAAGCCAGTGCCGTCATGTGTGACTGGCTGACTTTTGTTGCCAGTGCTACCTGAGGTCATCCAGTGGCCGGTTTGATCAGCCTCTAGCTTGAGTTGGTTCCAGGACGAGTATGGTGATTTGGCTTTCAGACGAATTCAAATATTTCAACATGAGGATCGAATGTGGTAGACATGAAATTTGAGTCCATCCGCATCGCATCTCTGTATTGACTTTCTACATAATCTCGACGTGAGAGAAATGTGTAGATTTTGGTGTGAACGCATCATTAGACTACAATATGAGTCATGAATCCATACTTTCTTCACTTTGAAGACACATTGTGTTTGTATCCATTGGATTTCAAACATAGTTCCAGTGTTCTTGTCTCTTTTTCTTTCTGCAACTCCAAACCAATCCTTATTTTAAAACAAAACACCTGGTGACAACATGGAGTAGTGTAACAAGAAACACTATTTGCGGAGGAAGCCCCCTTAAGACCAGGGCGGATCAGTTTGGCACCAAAGGGGGCTGTGGCAAGAGGAGGAATGCACCTTCCACGAGGTTTAGTTGTCTTATGTTGCATGTGGGGGCCATTAACTAGCCATTACTGTTGCAGCTATCTAATGGGTGTATAAACCCTGCTGCTCCACTGTGATGACGGGGTGTTTGATGTGCTCCATGCTATCAGTCAATACTAGCTAGTTGCCACACCAAACTCGAGTCGACAAGAGAAAAAAATGCCGAAGCTAAATGGTCTGTATTTCATGTGAAAGGATTTTGACAATCCAACACGCAGCAATTGTCCAATTAGCTGAGAGCCGGTCCCAGGAAGCATCAGCTTGTAGAGTAGGTGGCAGTATTCACCTTGTTATCTGCGATCCACCGAAGCTGAGAGGAGAAAGGGAGGAACACGACAAACTTAATGAAGCTCGTGGTGACAAACAGGAGACATTTGAAAACAGGGATGTTCCGTGTTTGACTGCTTGCGTGAGCCGATGTCAACGACATCAGCCGACACTGTTGGCATCCCTGGCCCCGGTAGTGATGGGGAGGTTGGAGCGGGAGTATTTTGCTATATTAGTTATTATTATTATTATATTAATTGTTATTTCATGTTAAACTATTGTTGCTGGGTTAAGTTTAATATAGTATTTCATTTTGTTATGAACATTTGTTAAGAGCTTTGAACTTATTTATATTTGTTTATTTAAGTTAAGTATACTTGAAATGTTAAGAGTTCTGATTGCTTCTATGAAATTATTTAGGTATATTGCTCAACACCACTCAGGGATTTGGTGCTGTTTGTTTAAGCCATCTAGTTTAAGGTCAAAATTGGGAGTAGAAAATTCCAAATGTGTGTGTCACAGTGTAAATTGTCGTAATAAGGTGGAAAAATCATGGCTGGCGATGACTGCAATGTCATGCTTTTCCTTAGTCCGTATTTAGAATCCACCACCCAGAGCAAAACAATGTGCTGGCTCCTGGCTGCACACTGTTTTCCCTCACACTCTAATGCAGAGTTTCCAAGCTTTTCAATTTCTAATGTTTTTTTCAATTAAGTAACTGCAAACAATAGGATTGATTTATTTAAGATCTCAACAATGTTATTACAATGACATCCCCGGCAAAAACTTATTGTTACGTCTGTTTACATCAACGATAACTGATGGTGTGTCAGGTTTTCATGACAACTACTGATGATTCAACGGCTTATTAAAGGCCTGTCCCAATTAGTACGGGAAGATTTCAACCAATTTCTGACTTTGTTTCAAGGGGCAAGATAACCCTCTAAAACAAGGGGATGGGGAAGGAGTGAAATGCGATTGGGCCGAAGAACTTTTTCTCCAAAGAACTGGATAAGATGACAGCTCTGCAAACCCAGATATCATTTATTTGTATAACGCTGTTGGTGATAATGTATTTCCTCAAAACTAAAGCTGACATTTCATGTCTGGGTTTTGCAAATTTCCTGGGATAACAAGGACGAATATTCACCTTATTTTTCCCACCTTGAGAGAACTAAGCATGTGTAAAATGTTTTATGGTCAAAGTTGAGCAGCCCTCCTCGTTGGTGGAAATGGATGAGGACTGTTATGTTTGTTAAGAAGAATAGCAAAGAGGTGTTTTCACAGGATTAAAAAGAGCTGTTTCCACAGAAACTGTTTAGAAATTCAAAGAAAATTAGATAATGTTGTGCTCTTTAGAAATCATTTGGGACTATCTTTTGATGCCTTTAAGGCAGCGTCTGTGTGGAGACATTTCAGTCTCCTTTAAGCATAACAAGCAGCCTTCATCTGATGTCAGAATGGTGGTGTAAAAAGGATGGGTGTTTCTTTTCAGTCCCCACCGGATTAGGAGACAGTTTACTGATAAGATTGCTCAAGACACCAGCATCATAATCCTGTCTTCTGGCCGACTCAAGATCTTTGATCCCTCTCTGAATTCATATGCATAAATGTATAGAAAGAGTAAAAGATAACGAGACCGCAATGCCCTGAAAGCTAGATTTCCATATAGTGCATCAGCTTTGATCACGCTTGTATTGATTAGCCCCAAAACATGAAACATACAGAGGATATGCCACATTCACCAACGTTCAAAGATTTTCATGAAATATGAAAGGTCAATTAAAAGATGAGAGTGTGCAGGGCTGTATTAATTAGTTGATGTATTTGATAGGAACTTTGTAGTGGCTGCAGGATCAACTTCATGCGTCAATCTCCAACCAGCTCTGTCCCACTGATGTGTCCCACTGTCTCTTTGTTCACTGAACGAGGAGCACTCTTGGCTTCCTATCAAAAATAACCACCTGAAGTATTTCTTCATGATGCCACATGAGAACCCTTTAGATTCCATAGAGAAGCCCCCAGTCTATCAACTGAGTTTTCTAACCTCCCACAGGGATGTGAATTCATCCAGATGTTTTTCCATAAGTCACAGTTCCAGAATAAACAGCAGTGTTGATGTAACTAATGGGTGTGGGCCCATCCTCTTGTGATTTAATTAAAGATTGATCTCAAGGACCTTTCTTCGTTTACAGAGCCAAGTCGGGTCATAACTGCTACTGACAAATTTCTGACCTGAACCAGAGCCAACATCCAAAAGCCGATCATCGTAGTCTCTGGCTTCCCTCTGCTTTACAACCTGTCTTTAACAGGGAGTCACTTGCCAGTTAAATACTCATACTACACCAGTTAATCTATATATAAAACATTTTATGCAGCTTTACTTGTAATAAGGAAGTGAGGTAAATTCTCAAATATTACATTATATCACCGGATGATTTTATTAGAATAATGTGACAGACTACACAGTAAAGAGTGTAACCATGTAGTAATATTACATGAAATGTCAACATATCACTCCTTCACCCGCAGACTGTAGCTGCTGTGCAGGAGAATGGGAAGCACCTCATGATAAATATTATTGTAACATGTAAATGTCTAAAGAATTACAATCTTCTAAGATGAGATAAGATAACTCCAGATAGTTTTAATTACAGTTTACATTCCAATGATAATATACATCATTTCAAACTTTGATTCAGAACTCAGATTGCTGCCATCATGGATTAAATGATCATAAATCATGATAGTAGATCTTTGGTTGCGATGATGGATCATGTATTAGTTTCTTTTTGATGACACACCTCTGCTCCCCAGCAATAAAAAACACAAAAAATTTAACTTTTTGAACTGTGAGAGCATATCTATCAATTATTACATTAGCTTAACACAAATTTCAGAATGAAACTTATTTTAAAAATGTGTTTGTGCAGTAAATTACAATAAGTGGCAAATGTATTTGTTTGATACAAAGAAAAAAACATTGATGGTTTAATGGATGGATCACGAGTTGTGAATGTCTGTCCAAACATAGAATAGACCAGGATTCCAATATCATTGGACACTGCCATCAACCACCCAGAAGCAGTAACATGCAGCCAAGAGCACAACAGTGTGAGTGCTCTTGTAGTTGTGTACATAGATCCAGAGTGTAATGTGGGATCTGTCATGTATTCTATAAAAAGAGCTTCCTATATCATCCTGGAAACACACTGTCAGGCAAGTGGATACCTCCACTCTGTAGCTGTATAATATGATGCAGTATGAATATCCAGTGTCCAGAGAATATTTGGACTGAGTGAAACGATTCAACACCGTACCTGTCTGTCATTAACTGACCTGCCTGCACGCACGCTGCAAGTGTTCTCACTGCACATGACACAGAGAGACTTACACCACTGAAGCAGAAGCAATAGGCAGAAGTTAGTGAGCGAGACATTGAGAAGTCGGCTTTTAGCAGCTGTCAGGCAGTGCATATTCATAGGTGCACAGCTTTGAGGAAAGGGGGGGGGGGGGATGCATTGGTTGCACTTTTTGGAGATGCAGTCTGCTCTATCTGTCTTTTTACAGCAGAACCAACTGTAGCTTTCACTATATGGTTGTAATTCCTTGTAGTGCTTGGAACAGGAGTTGAAAAGTATTGAAGTAAAGAAGCATGGCGCTTTGGAACATGGTCATCACATCAGTCCACACCAAGCTAAAAATATATGAGTCTCCTTGAGAGGAAAATCTTTACTGCTCAAAGTTAGCTGTTCCACAGCTCAGGAGACAACAGTGAGATTCTCACTCCAGCCTCATGTTAGTTTCTGACATGTTTCTCATGTTTCTTTCCTCATGAAACAAGGGAAAAAAGCATTCGGTAAGTCGTACTTGAGACTTAAGGGAGATACCTTGCTTAAATTATTAATGGCTTATTTTTTATCCTTTTGAAAAAAAAATATACATATATACTATTGAGAATCCCACGTTTGTCTCCTGAGATGTAAACGAGCAAAATTTGAGCAGTGAACTTTCCCTCTGGGATTCTATCCCAGTTTTTCTGATCCTGCAAAATATGTTACCTGTGACGGAGGACGTCACTATTGTGTACTTAAAAAAGCAAAACTCTGTACAACAAGACTAAACGACTAGTTTTTAAATACACCAGCGGCTAGATATTTCCAATCGAAACATCAATAAATCAATCACAAATCATGATTGGCCACATAGGGCTTAACAAAGTAAAACAATCCTCTGACCTGACCTAAACCCTCAGCAAGAATGATTTTTAAAAATACCAAAAAGAAAAATAAGTAACAGGCAGGTACAAACCTCCCAGAGACCTGCAAGTGGAGGATAGAGGGAAGTAGCCAGTGTATCAGAACGCATAAACAAAACAACAGTCATGTAAAAAGACAGTGTCCATCTTGTTCAAAGTGTTTATCTATCTATCTATCTTTTTCTTCTGTATAGAGTACTTTATTCATCCCCGAAGGGAAATTAAGTTGTCATAGCAGCCGGTATATTTGAATACAATAAAATACAATACAATAGAATAAAATAAAAAATATTGAGGTAGAAAGAATAAAAAACAGAAGCACAAGATAAAATAAAATAAAATAGGTAGATAAGGTGCAGTGGCAAGATGATGGTAATAGTGCTGATGATATGATGGTAATGTTATTGTTAGACAGTGTATAAAAATAGTAGAGTATATATAGTATAGTAATTATACCAATATAATAGCAGTATATAGTAATAATGGCAGCAACAGTATATATAATAATAATAGTAATAGTAATATAAATATAATAATTATAACATTTTCACATGTATAAATATGTGTATATAGACTTATGTATACAAAGAATATACAGAGAGTATGATATAATATATGATATATAGTAGAGGTATGAATATAAGTATTTGACTATACAATAGGTAATATAATATACTATGAGTGTAAGAATATGTAGACAGAGTGTGCAAAAGACAATATTATTGTATAAAATGATATATAATATCAGTATGGTTTATATGAACACATATCACGTATGATGTGAAGTAAGTGTATATGGAGCGGAGTGTTGTACAGGGTACACAGTGCAAGGAGACAGGTATATTTAGTGCAGTTCTGTGATGGTGGCTCTGACAGAGGTAGATTAGTTGTACAGTCGTTGGAAGGAACGATTTCCTGTATCGTTCCTTCGAGCAGCGGGGGTTGAATGGGTCTGTGGCTGAAGCATATCAACCCCAACATGGGGCTGATATGCAAACTGCAGGGGGTCTTGTGATGGGCACACCAGCGGCCTGAGGTGTGCCAGGACCAGTCTTTCCATGACCTTCATGATGTGAGAGGTCAGTGCCACCGGCCTGTAGTCCTCCAGTGAAGCAGGACGTCCTTTTTTGGGCACTGGGACCAGGCAGGATGTTTTCCAGAGCACTGGCACTCTCTGAAGGTGTAGGCTCAGGTTGAAGAGGTGCTGGAGAACTCCACAGAGCTAGAGATGAAAGTAGAGATGAAAGGAGCAGCAACACCAATTGTAATGATATAAGTGTTAGGTCCAGTCCCGATTATTTAGTTAAGTTGGCTTGATATTTATAACTTATTCTTCTGTTCTGTGTTGTTATTGTTTACTCACATCTCCTCTCGTTTCAGATTCCTTACTCCCTCGTGTGTGCACCACGTCGTTGATTAACGACTCCTCCCCGAATGTTTGCACCTGGCCCTCATTACCTGGTGTATTTAGTCTGTGTGTTCCTGTGTTGCCAGTTCGTCTTTGTTTCTCCATGTTCCTAGTGTTCCAGCAGTTTCCTCTAATAGCTATCTTGTTGCCAATCACTGCCTGCTTAACGACTTACGTCTCTGCCTTTTCCCTGTCGGATACCTTGCTCCTTCATCGAGCTATTAAAGTGGCTCTGGAGGAGTGGCGTCATTGGTTGGAGGGAGCAGAACAGCCGTTCTTGGTTTTGACTGATCATAAAAATCTTGAGTACATCCGGTCCGCCAAACGACTTAATTCTAGACAGGCCACTTGGGCTTTGTTTTTTAATCGATTTAATTTCCCCCTGTCATATCGTCCTGGTTCAAAGAATGTTAAAGCAGATGCACTGTCTCGTTTGTTTGACCCTGGTTCTGTTCCGAGATCTCCTTCTAATATCTTGCCTTCATCCTGTGTGGTAGGGGCCGTTACCTGGGATATTGAACAGAGGGTCAGACAGGCAAATGTTAATTGTCAGGTGCCGGACGGCTGTCCTCCGAACCGGTTGTTTGTGTCGATGCAATTTCGTTCTCGGGTCATCCATTGAGCCCATACCTCTCGGGTTTCTTGTCACCCTGGGATACGGCGGACGCTTTATGTGGTCAGACAACGCTTCTGGTGGCCGTCCATGGAGAGAGAGGTCAAGGAATACGTGACTGCCTGTCCTATCTGTGCTCGGAACAAGAGTTCGCAACGTCCACCCTCTGGTCTCCTGCAGCCACTTCCTGTGCCCCATCGCCCCTGGTCTGACATCGCTCTGGACTTCGTTACCGGGTTGCCTCCTTCGAAAGGTAACACCACTATTTTAACAGTTGTGGATCGATTATCTAAAATGGTCCATTTTATTCCCTTGCCCAAGCTGCCTTCGGCAAAAGAGACTGCAGAGGCTGTCCTGGAACATGTTTTTCGCATTCATGGATTCCCGAAGGATGTGGTGTCAGACCGGGGTCCACAGTTTGTGTCACAATTCTGGAAGGCGTTCTGTTCCCTCCTCGGTGCCACAGTCAGTCTCTCCTCCGGATATCATCCCCAGTCCGACGGCCAGGCGGAGCGCACAAACCAGGAGTTGGAGACCGGTCTACGATGCCTGGTCTCCCAAAACCCGGCCACCTGGAGTAAGCATCTCATCTGGGTAGAGTATGCACACAACACATTACTCAGTGCATCTACCGGCCTTTATCCTTATCAGTGTGCCCATGGCTACCAACCTCCATTGTTCCCCGACTTGGAGGAGGAGGTCAATGTTCCATCTGCCCAGAGGTTCGTCCATCGGTGCCATCGGATCTGGAGTGGGGTCCGGGAGGTCCTCCTAAGAGGCTCTGTCCGTGCAAAAAAGGCGGCGGACCGACGTCGGACTCCTGCACCCACTTACCAACCAGGCAATAAAGTTTGGCTGTCTACCCAGGACATTCCCCTACGTGTGGAGTCCCGCAAGTTGGCTCCCCGATTTATTGGTCCATTCCCCATCTCCAGGATTATCAACCCCGCTGCAGTGCGACTCCAGCTGCCCAGTTCCATGAGGGTGCATCCCACCTTTCACGTATCTCGGATCAAGCCGGCATTGGAGAGCCCGTTGGTCCCGCCCACCAAGCCCCCTCCTTCTCCCAGGATCGTCGATGGAGGTCCGGTGTACACTGTCAAACGCCTCTTGGCAGTCCGTCGCCGCGGTCACCAATATTTGGTAGATTGGAAGGGATACGGTCCTGAAGAGAGGAAATGGGTGTCTACTAAGAACATTGTTGACCCGGGACCTTATTCGAGACTTCAACCGCCTACATCCTAAACCAGCCTGGGACGTCCGGTGCGGTCCCTGGGGGGGGGGTACTGGTAGGTCCAGTCCCGATTATTAAGTTAAGTTGGCTAGATATTTATAACTTATTCTTCTGTTCTCCTCTCGTTTCAGATTCCTCACTCACTCCCTCGTGTGTGTGTTCCACGTTGTTGATTAGCGACTCCTCCCCGATTGTTTTCACCTGGCCCTCATTACCTGGTGTATTTAGTCTGTGTGTTCCTGTGTTGCGTTGCCAGTTCGTCTTTGTTTCTCCATGTTCCTAGCGTTCCAGCAGTTTCCTCTGATAGCTATCTTGTTGCCGATCACTGCCTGCTTAACGACTTACGTCTCTGCCTTTTCCCTGTCGGATACCTTGCTCCTTCATCGACTGTCTGCCCGTGTACCGACCTTGGACTGTAATCATTACCAACTCTGCCGCTGCCTGCTCCCTGTTAGATTTACGTACTCATGTTTGGATTGCCTTAATGTGTACCATTACCTCACAGTAAAGTTTGTTAACTGCACTTACCTGTGTCTCCGAGTCGTGCGTTTGGATCCACACACCATCCTGGATTCGTTACAATAAGTATTACCAGTAATATATACATGGGTAGAAATATTGTACAAGCAATCTAGTTGTAATAGTTATTCATGATCATGATCCATGATCATTATATGCAATGTGCAGCTGCGATCTTGGATCCTGTATCTAGAGTTGACTTTTTTATGATAGAGCAGCACAGCTGGAGGGTTTATCCCGCATGAAAACAGGTAGGAAGCCAGGGATTTACTTTTAAGGACAGTTATCATGTTTCACTCAGGACAGTCACTTGCTATAGATTTGGAAATAATGACTGTTTTTTTGTCATAAGTTTATACAATTGGCCACATTCAAAGGTTAGGTGAAATCTTGGTGTTGCATTTTACTTTACAGATGGAAAGTGACAGGAGAAAACTGTGAAGGATAATCTGCATTGAGTGGGTGTGGTATTTCACATGATGTTCAATAACTGTCAAGCCCTTTGTTTTAGGCCTACTGACACCTTAATCCTTTTATCTACTGACAGATTTATGTCCCTTTAAATTTGACAGTAAAATGCACTGTAATCCTCACACATCTTCTTTCTTGAAAACTCGGCCTCCCTCTACACATTATCCCTTCCTTCTCTTTCTACATGTTATTTTCTCACACCTCTTTTGCAACAACCCAATGAAAATGGCTCTGGAGGGCAGGAGCGTGAGACCAGGTACTGTTTCCTTTAAGCATAATATCCATCTTTCCTCCAGCATTCCTCGGTACCCCCGAGAGCAATGTCTCACATCCAACAAAAATGAAGTCAGCACCCACTAAGCTTAAGGTAGAGGAGACAGTGTAATCACATACTGTAGATATATGCTTTGCTCCAGCTGAACCTGGGTGGGGGGGGGGGGACATTTCAACAGAGCGAGCTGGAATAACAGACGGAACCATCCAAAAACAATTCATCCTCTGACTGTTCATTTCACAGAAGACAAAGAAGTATAGCGGATTCCCAAAACCTCCACAGCCCCATTCGTCACTTAGCTGTTGTATGTTCAGAGTACTATGCTCTGCTCTTGGTTCTTTAAGTGTAGAAGCTAGACATTTCAACCAATTATCCAGACAGGGATAACAATTCAGAAATAGTCATGAAGTCCAAAGTGTCAGACCACTTCCCAATCTAATTGAAGTGAATAAGTGGTTCAGTACAGCATTTCACATTTATAATCTTTTTGCAATTTTAAATTGTTTGTCTTGCAGCAGATTCCTCAGAGCTCTGACTCAACGTGTGCTGATCATCATAATGCCCTGGTAGCTTTGACTAACACAAGCTTTATTTCAGTGTATGTTTGGAATGTTTTTAAAATGCAAAGAAAGGACGGTGGACTGCCTGTGTGTACAGACGGACGGACGGACAGAGAGAGACAGACAGAGTCAGACACACACACACACACACACACTGGGCCCAGGTTGTCAGAGTTACAATCAGTTACCTGCGAGGAAGAGGCACAGATTAGTGACAACTCCAGGGTGACACAACAGGAAATAGTTTATTCCTACAGGGGCCATCACACTAGATTAAGATGTAAGATCTTATTGTTTTAATTACAATATTAATTATTCTATAATTATTGTAGATTTTTTGATTTGTTGAGCTATGCCACAATCTTTCCCCATCCTCCCAGCAACTAACTACTGCTCCAGAGTAGACATACTGGGAACTGTGTGTTGATTAGGCAATCCCTTTACTCTCATCTAGAGTTTTCTCTCTGAATGTTTTTCTTTTCCACAATACACTTGGCCACAGAGTGGCTGGTGGGGAGTGAGCTCTGTAATTTAACAACCCTTTTTTTGGAAGCAGAAACAAGGCATGGAAGGAAGGCTTTCCTTTTTTTTCCACCATGGAAATAACATTTCCAGCCTCGGCGTAATGATACATGATCCAACATGGTGGGAATCAAACTGAGCGTTAAATATTTAACTTGGTGCATGTGTTTTGCTGCACATTTACATTTGTCTGTGTGTGCAGTTTGACTTCAGCACTGCAGGGAATAGTGTTATCTGTGGAATATTAATGTAAGGAATACTGTATGGGCTCCTTACAAACAGTGAAGACCTTGCCTGATCATTCAACCCTCTGGGGCAAAAGGATGAGGCACGGTCTTTAGCAGTAATTAGAGCAGCACAGCTGATTGAATGAGAACAAATAATAAGTTGAACTGGGCACAAATAAAAACACAACATGCCTACTATTCAGTGGCCCTGCATGTGAAGAATCGGTTACAGTCTTTTCATGTGGACATCAACATGTGTTTTGGGTGATTGGATTACAGTGAGATCACATGGAAGTACAGGTGTAAATGACACATTGAGGAAAGATTGGGGCTTTGACAAAGTGAAGCCACCTTCAGAATTTAGCACACTGAAGACAAATTTGAGTGCAGTTGTGCTGTCAGTCCACATACAACAGTAATGTGCACACAAATAATAATTACATGTGACTATTATAATTTAAAAAAAATTACGTTTGAAGAATTGGTCACAGTTTACTTCAATTGTATTGCATTTGGCTGAAACACCGTTTACCCCTGAGAAAGTGTGTTGTGGACTTAAACACTTCACCCACCCCTCCTTCTGCATAGTGGTGAGTGGAAAATTAGTGAATTTTGTATTTCTTTCAGTGGACTATCCATTTAACCAAAGTTACGACTATCCCAGCCCTAACTTAAACCTCACTTGGACCATCCTCCTAAATAAATGGTTTCCCCTTTAAGGGGATTTACTTTTTCCACATAAGGAAGAGACAGCTTCATAATATATCTGTGAAAACAGGTTTAGGTGGCCTGTAGAGTAGTAACTCCCACACACGCACAGTGAGCGACAGGGGCAGTTGTTACCGTGTGACCTTGTTTAAGTCCAAAATCCTCATATGAATAAGTTAAAAGAGCTGAAGCATACAACAGTTTTCAGAAATTTGTTTCATCAGTTTTACCTCTCGCCCATGTGGTAACATTTAGAAAAAGCAAAAATAAACCGTGCCAGCATTGAAGCAGCATCTGCATTAGGGATGACTGACGCCATGTGAGATGCTCAGGAGTTCCACTGTTGTTTCATAATGTTGCTGACTGTCCAAAGCTCGTGGTATTATCTGGTCTTCTTAGAACAAACAAAACAGAAAGAATTGTTACTCCCAGAAAAAGGGAGAAAAAATATACAACAGTTTGCTCAGCAGAAAAGACAAAAACCTCCCTGCTAAGATGACCTCAGCTTTTGTTGACTTAGTCAGACTTTGCACCACATACAGCGATCTGAGCGACACTGCAGCCATGTAATACTCAGCCTGGTTAGCTTGTATTTAGGAAGGTACATGTCTCAGTTGTCTGCTGTAGAATTATATGTACAGAAGTATAACTACTTCAGTTTAGCAAAAAGTGGCCTTCACATTGTCTCCACCATTGCTCTTGTGTTAAGGTGGATGTCAATTCCCACATTTGTAGCAAGTATTAATAAGCACTAGTCTACTTTTTCCTAATTGTGTAGTGTTTTTATCTGTAATATAAACTTGGGGGCAATGGTCTTCTTGTAATGGAGATATTAAACCGCAATAATTACTTAGATAGTTATTAAATAAGTGATTATAGTCTTGTACATAGTATATGTGCTAATAATAGATGAATTTGGCCCCTTTGTCGTGTTGCAAATTAACACAAAGAATAATGAGAAAACATTGATGCCACACCATCTTTAGTGGGTCTTCACTGCCGAGCCTTTTTCAGACATGACCTCCGGAGGAAGTCCTGAGAATTAGTATGGACTATCTGCAGCGTTTGCCTTTCACACATGAACAATGCAACAGGAGATTCTCTGCTCAGACATGTTCACCACAACACAGAAATCTCTGGAGTGTTCAGGTGAGAAGTGGTGCAGCAGGCAGAGGCAGGCTGTAAGCTTTTAATTCTGCTGCAGAGATCACATCATCACTTGCGTCTGCCCCATAGGTCTGCCCTTATCACCTAAAACCCTCTTGACATATGTTTCTTCTACGTGTATGGCAACACTTTTTACATATTACACAGACCTATGTATTCTTAATGCTTGTCCTTATTCGGCAGAAAAAGCCCACCTTATTGAAAAAATGGAATTAATCAAATGTTTCACATTTAGACAGTGTTATACAGTCTGGCTAAAACACACACACACTAAATGAAAACTTACATTATAGTTGATGATACACGCACAGTGTTAGAAAACATTATTAAGCGATTTAATGAGTCGGCTCTGTAACTCTGCTGTTGAATGGAATCTGAATGTTATTTGCTGTAAGTTATTTTACGTTTTTTTCAATTGAAGGTTCTTATGGAACAGTTTTGTCACGAGAGCACAGATAAGGCTGTTGGTTTTAATGTTAATGATAAGCTGGATCTACAATCTGCTTCAATTTACCACCTCACGTCTGCGTCGTCATCTACCTGTTTTCAAAATGTTCGTACAGATGGGTCAGAGTTAGTGTACAAGTGCACACATTCACCGAATTTAAACTTTCTAAAACGTCTGTGCAGCACAGTGAGTGGAGCCCAAACAAAACAATACAAAAAGTCTTGAAAGGTCAAGACACATCATCTGAGTATATATAAACTGTGTCTCCGCTGTTAGTTGACGAGACATTACAAAGTACTACCAAATAGATTTTTCCAAAGGTCAAAGTGTTCATGTTTATAATGAGTTTGTTTTCAATTTGTTATTTAATTATGTAAAAAAACGGTGAAACATTACTGAGTTGCAATTAGTCAAGCTTGTGTATCAGTCCATATATGTATACTGCGGCTCCACTCTGTGATCAATACTGAGCAGGCTCTGGCTCCAGATGACTAGTGCAAGATGGCAGCCCCTGTATACAGGATATTGTGGCTTCATTTTGTGTGCAGAAGTGGAGCTCCCATCTTTGCAGTCATTGTTCTGCGCTTGCTGCCTTATACATCTGGTAGTTTATTTTTCCTTTTCCATGAGCCAATACATTTGTCAACTTTTGATCCTTATCGATTTAAAATGGCAGTTCATCAATGTCCACATCATCAGTCTTCAAATGTTAACTGTGCACAATCTACACAGGCCATAGTCAGAGTGTGACCCATGGAGAGTCCACTTGCCCCTCAGAAATCCGGGGTTTCATTTATGGGCATGACACTAATCCCTGGTTGGTTGTAAATAAACACAAGTACAGCTGCTATACTGTGTTTTAATGATTAATCGAATAAAGATATGTTTGTGAGTGATATGGGAAGATTGGTATCAGGCAACATGGCTAGGTTTTCAGTATGTATAAATGTGCATATATGTGTACAGACTAGGGTTGGTATTGAATATTTGAATATTCGATTATTCGTCATTAAGAATTTATTCGAATAAAAATCCAAGCCTAATGAATAGTCATTCTAGTCCCGCGCATTATGAGAACAACATCCTCCAGTATCTTGCGCGAGCGCGACTTCCTACAGCAGATGAGTGGTGCTGAATCCCCGTCAGATATCTTAACGGACTATTAGTTCAGGTCAGTGATGTGTACATCTAAAGAAAATATGTTTTCTCTCTAACGCCCCATCCCTTCCCGTAAACTCTCAGACCAGGGTTCCTTAACTGAAAAATAAACACATTTATTTATTGTATATATATATATTTATTTATCATTCAGATAATGGAAGATATATTTTCACAGTGAGCCTCTTTAACACAATTCAATTCAAGCAACAAAATAGAACTTCAGTATATATTCAAATATAGTATCAGCGAACAGAGACTAACCAAATATTACTTCACGTCATTTAAGTGCACTGCACCACGGTGGGCATGAAGTCCAGAAATCGCAATGGAATTGTCCATAGCTGTATTAAGGAAATACGCCATTTGTAGTCAAGTTGAACTTTTCACAGCGCATTATGGGGGGGGAATAATAATCATGAATAATCGAATTGTTCAATAACGTTATGAATATTCGAACATGAAAACTCCTGTAAAGTCCCATCCCTAGTACAGACAAATGTATATGTATAAATGCATGTATAAATATATATATACAAATGCACATCAATGTAAGCGCAGTAAAAACAAAACCATGTTATCGCACAATTTGTTCGGGATGATTTATAAACATATTCTTACTTTACTACTTGTATGTGTACTGTTTTTCTTTTCGTTTTCCTGACAGTGAGGCACTGTTTGTTTTAACATGAGTGCTTTACTCTGAATCAATGATCACCTTTCTGTTACTTGATCGCGATGCTATATCATGGCTAAATGATCAAATTGATTGCGTATAAAACTGCAGTCTCAGGCAAAGAGGGTAATTACAAAATAGGCCTAAAAAAATTGTCATAGTTGAACCAGTTTACTTGCTTATATCGACTTAATATTTTTTGCATTGCTGCATGGCATTATTGTGGACAAACATATTTTATTTCATATTTTTTGTGAATGCTGAACTGAACGAATCAGTTTTATAATTGATGAACTTGACCAAATGTGATAATGAATACTGCTCGTTTTTTACGAAACCGTTTAAAAAAAATTGTATAGGCCATCAAGTGAACACAGGCCTCGGGGCCCCACCCCCATTCACTCAAACAGCGACACACATTCATGATTCCGACACCATCGGTAAATAGCTAAATACATGGTCGTAAGTTAATCATCTAAGTCATAACTATCCCAATAAAATAATGGAACAAATGAACTAGTTATTTTTAAGTGTGATTGGTCATTAATGAACACACAGTGAATCTTTATTCTGACAAGCATGACGAATCTGCAACAGAGACTGACACACAGAAAGATTATCACAGCTGACAGCTTGAGAGTGTCCCATGACATCACAGCCATCCTGTGCATATGCACATGTGCGCACTCTCTCTCACACACACACACACACTCAAACATACACAAAAACTGTTCATACATTATGGACACAACCAGTCCTCCTCAGCTGTTTTCCCTGAGCAAACTCCGATCAAGTTGGTGCGTGACTGCAGTAGTGGGATATTGTGTTACTATGTGAGTGCCTGTCTGAGAGAATGAGTATGGGATGGTAGGATTTAGCCCCATAAGCTTTGCTGGGTTAGGGGTGCCTGGGGTATCTATGGCAAGCAACTTCCAATCCTAAACCCCTCTTCCTGGGTGCCACACCTGTCCCCACTGACATATGCCATATCACTTTCCCCTGGCTCACATTCACACCCAGGAGGGAGTGCAATGTTGTGATGTGTGGGTGGGTGTGTGTATACAGCTATCTCTGTGAGGACGGCTCACAGAAGCATGCGCCGGCCTTAATACACCATCAAGAACAGAAATCTCAGAAACTGCTGAGAAGCTTACCAATTATTGAGACAGCTTCTCTCGGATCACCCTTGATCAGCTGACCAAAATAATCTCAGGTTCTGAATCAACAAACTGTATCTTAGATCCCATCCCTACAAAATTACTTAAAGAAATTCTGCCCCTAATTTATAGTACGTTACTGAACACAATCAATCTGTCATTATTATCAGGATATGTACCACAGTCCTTTAAACTAGCTGTAAGCTAACCCCTTCTCAAAAAATCCACCCGAAGGCTGTATTCAATTACAGACCGATATCTAACCTTCCCTCCCTGTCTAAATCCATGAAAAGGTTGAAGCCAATCAGCTGTGTGAGTTTCTCCAGGAAAGTAATGTATATGAAGACTTTCAGTCGAGGTTTAGAGCTAAGCATACAGAGACACCCTTGGCAAAAGTTATTAATGACCTTCTAATAGCTTCAGATCAAGGATTTGTGTCTGTCCTTGTTCTGTTAGTGTGACGGTTCTGTACAAAGCTAGGACTCAGTTGCAAAAGGAAGCATGGGAGAATAAAAATAAAGTACAAAACAAAACTTTAACAATCCAGAGGTCATACACGGGTAAGCGAAGCAAACAAGTCCATTCAGTGAAATGGCACAAAATCCAAAATCGGTAATCCAAGTCCAAAACCAGGCAAATCAAATCAAAGTTATTGTCACATGCAACAATGACAGCGTCATTGGAGCAGTGAAATTCTTAAGACATGGCAGGCAGCATCTATGCAGGCAGCATCTACACAGTAGACGGGCTTTACAAAAATTAAAAAAAAGAATTGACATACCATATAACATAACATATTAAAATGAAGCAGAAAAATATTTAAATGAAGCAGATGTTTACCGGGTGGAGTGGGGAATATTAAATTAAAACAAAAAAAAAATATGAATATATATGTAGTAAGTACGTAGTAAGTGGGACCTGTGATCTTTTGACCTGGCAGGCAAGGGCTTTACAAAATAAAAATAACATAACATATAACATAGACATATAACATATAGCATAGCAAACCAAAAAGAAGCAGCAGTTTACCAACAGTTGAAGCGGGGGGAATATTAAATTAAATAATATGAATATATGTGTAGAAAGTGTATTTGTATGGTGGTGGAGCAGAATGTACATTATAACTGTTCAGAGGGTCAGTGTTGCTGATGATTAAGAAGCCTTACGGCCTGGTGGAAGAAGCTGTTTTTAAGTCTGGTGGTCCGTGCTCGGATGCTCCGATAGCGTCTCCCAGACGGCAGCAGTGTTAGAAGTCCACAGCCTGGGTGGCTGTGGTCCTTGATGATTTTCCGTGCTTTTCTCAGGCATCTTGTGCTGTAGATGCCTTGCACAGAAGGGAGATGGCAGTCAATGATCCGCTCTGCTGTCTTCACCACCCTCTGCAGGGCCTTGCGATCAGCAGCAGAGCAGCTACCAAACCAGGCAGTAGTGCAGCCTGTGAGGATGCTCTCGATGGTGCACCTGTAAAAGTTTGTCAGGGTTTTTCCAGCCATGCCAAACTTCTTGAGTCTCCTCAGGAAGTAGAGGCGCTTTTGTGCAGTTTTGACCACCGAGTCCGCTTGTTTGGACCAGGTCATGTCATCAGTGATGAACACACCGAGGAACTTGAACTCGGAGACTTTTTCCACCACAGCTCCGTCGATGTGTATGGGATTGTGACCCCCCCTCTGCAGCTTCCTGAAGTCCACGATCATCTCCTTGGTCTTGCAGACGTTGAGAGACAGGTTGTTCTCTTGGCACCATGTAACCAAGCCACTGACCTCATCTCTATAGGCGGTCTCATCGTTGTTGGAGATGAGGCCCAGGATGGTGGTGTCGTCTGCAAATTTGATGATGATGTTAGAACTGTGTGTTGATACACAGTCCTGCGTGTACAGGAGGGGGCTGAGCACGCAGCCCTGAGGTGCCCCGGTGCTCAGGGTCAGTGAGGAGGATGTGTGCTTGCCCATTCTCACCACCTGGGGTCTGCTCGTCAGGAAGTCCAAGATCCAGTTACACAGGGGGGTTTTCAGACCCAGGCTCCTGAGCTTGGGGACGAGTTTGGCAGGAACAATCGTGTTGAACGCTGAGCTGTATTCCACGAACAGCATCCTCACATACGTGTTTGCCTTTTCCAGGTGGGAGATGGTGGTGTGTGTTGTCAGGGCGATAGCATCATCCGTGGACCTGTTTGTACGGTAAGCAAACTGCAGGGGGTCAAGGGTGTTCGGAAGGGTCGAGCAGATGTGGGTTTTGACCAGCCGCTCGAAGCACTTCATGATGGTGGAGGTCAGTGCTACAGGGCGGTAGTCGTTTAAACAGGTGATGGATGGTTTCTTGGGTATGGGGATGATGGTGGCCTGCTTGAAGCAGGTGGGGACTGTTTGCAGATGGAAGGAGAGGTTGAATATGGAGGTGAAGACCTCTGCTAGCTGGTCGGCGCACCCCCTGAGGACACGGCCTGGAACTCCATCGGGCCCAGATGACTTTCGGGGCTTCACTCTTTGAAGCTCTCGCCTGACGTCAGCCACGGTCAGGGACAGAGTGCAGTCATCGTCTCGGTCCTCGGCCAGTCTCGCGGATGGAAGGGTGTTGGTTGCCAACTGTGCGTAGAAGGTGTTGAGGTCATCAGGTAGAGAGGCGGCGGGCTGATCATCACTGCTATTTCTCCCTTTATAGCCTGTGATGTGTCGCAGGCCACCCCACAAGCGTCGGGGGTCAGATCTGAGGTAATTGGATTCTAGCTTGTCCCTGTAGTCTCTTTTTCCATCTCTGATGGCCATCCGCAGGTCCCATCTGGACTTCCTCAAGGCCTCTGGGTCACCGGAGTTAAAGGCAGAGGTCCGTGCTCTTAACTTAGCACGAACATTACCATTTACCCAGGGCTTTTGGTTAGGGAAAGTCCTGACACTGACCCTAGGGACGACATCATCGATGCATTTGGAGATATATGAAGAGACAGTGTCTGTGTATTCGTTGATGTCCCCATCCGCTGCAACACAGAACATCTGCCAATCTGTTGTTTCAAAGCAGTCCTGGAGTGTGCTAATGGCTTCAGCCCTCCAGCGTTGAACTGCCCGAAAAACCGGTTTTTCCTGTTTTAGCCGCTGTCTGTAGGTTGGGATGAGCATAATGGAGGTGTGATCCGACTTCCCAAAAGCCGGGCGGGGGAGGTTTTTTTTTGCAAGTCCCAAGTAAGTCTCAAGTCTTTGCCCTCAAGTCCAGAGTCAAGTCCCAAGTCAAGACAGGCAAGTCCCAAGTCAAGACTGACAAGTTTCAAGTCAACTCCAAGTCCTGCAGTTTGAGTTCTTTCGAGTCCTTTTGATCACAGAGTAATAATATATGTACACAGATCAGGTATGCTTTTAAAATCTGTATTTATTTATTAAAACAAGTGCAATTGAAATTGCAGAAAAAAAATTGTGCTGACATTGCACTTCCTTATTGCACCAGTCATTTTTAACATTTAACTCATATTTTGCAAGAATATTCTTCATTTTAAACCACTCCTTTACAGAATGAACACATTTGAAAAAACAAGTGCAACTGTATTTTGGGTTTTAACTAGTTCCACAGCAGTTTCTGTCCTGTCCTGTATTTATCTCATCTCATTTATCTCACCTCATATTGTCTATGTGTGTGTGTACATGTGAGAAACATAACAAATACATGAACATAACAATGAACAGGGTTGTGCTTTTTATATGCCAGGGCCCTATGCTGCATTGCATTTGCAAAAGACCAAATTGGCCAAAAGTCTGTCAGTCATTTGTGCACGATGGGGACGTAGTATGATTCCACCATGGCTGAAAACTCGCTCCACTGGAGCACTGGAGGCAGGCACTGCCAGGACTCTGATGGCCACTCGGAACAGTGAAGGAAGAGTCTTCCTGTTCAATGCCCAGAACACAAGCGCATTCTTCGGCTATCTCAAGGTAGTGACTTAGCTGTAGTGCTGGAGTGGTCCCAACATCCTTCTTCTGCCTCTTATGGTATGCAGCAAACAGCCCTTCTCCTTCTCTAAGGTCCTCTTGCTCTACTTCATCAACAAGATGCACAGGTTGCTCAGTCTCTGCAGCATCATGCAAGATCAATTCTGGCAAAACATGTAAAAACAATAGCATAAACAAAAGAGCCCTTATTACCAGTGGTGATGCAGTGTGTTAGACTGAAATACTTAATTATTGTTGCAGTCAATTATATCAGATTATGTGGGAAAAAGTTACACTAGACTCAGTAACATTTACTTTTAACACGTTGTGCCACCTCTGTCTTGGCGTCACGACTGACCAGGACATTGGGCTCCACCCACAACAGAGAAAAGGCTGGATCCAAGGCAGCAGCTTTGAGGTAGACTGGATCTAAAAAGGGGGCAGTGATCCCATCTTGTGTCCTGGCCATTTTCAGGTTGATGAAGATTCCAAGAAATCTTTTGTTCAGGGATGCCTGGAGACTTCTGACCAGGCCGCTCAGGAAACAGACTTGAGGCTTCAGCTTCTCAAGGTGGTGGTTGAGGGACAAGATGGATGGAACAACAGCACTGATTGTGATGACCTTCTCCCCCTGTGTCAAATCAGTCGCTTCTCCAAATGGCTTCAAGATGTCCACCAACTCCTTCAGCAGATTCCACTCCCGTGCTGTGAATGACGACTCCCTGTGCCCAGCCTTTTCTAGAACAGCACCAAGCTTTAGATGATTGCACTGGAGAACTGCCTTCACTTGCCTCAGTGTTGAGTTCCATCTTGTGTTGACTGCAGCAGGGATGCCTTTCTGTCCCCCAAATTCAGCATCAAACACATATTTGAATGTTGTGCTTGTGTGCAGCAGTGAGCTGAGTTTTGATAACTTTGAAAGAGAAGGAGATACCACTTTTGTTTCTTTCAAACCATCTCCCACCACCAGCTGAAGAGTGTGCGCAAAACACTGCAGGCGCTGTTTCTTCGCCATAGCAACATCTACTGTTTGCTGATCTTCAAGGGTTAAGTCACACCAGAGCTCAGGGTCATCAAGATGATCTCCGTCATCCTCTTGTTCACTGGGGAAGCACACAGTGAATGCTTTTTGCATGTTAGCAGCATTGTCACTAATAATTTAGTCCAGTTTATCTTTAATGTTGTATTCATCACATATTGCCCACAAATTGGTCACAGATTCTTTCAGCTGTGTGTGAGCCTTTGAAGCGCTCACAGGCCAAGAGATTGGACTTTAGCTGTATCCTCTCTGCCTCTTTCTCTATCCAGTGCACAGTGACACCAAGGAATCCCCTCATCTTTCGGTCAGACCAAATGTCCACAGTGACTGAAACATGCTCAGTGTTGCTCAATTGAGTTTTAATTTTGAACGTTTCTCTTCAGCAAGGTTCTGTGTTTTTGATGTCAGTGTTCTGCAACATACTGGGCTATACTTGCTGTCAAGCACTGTCAGAAAGTGCCGAAAACACTTGTTTTCCACAATAGGCAGGGGCAAGTTGCAATCAATAATCAAGTCGGACAGTATTGCATTGGTGATAGCTTTCTGCTTTGGATGGCTCATGCCGTAATGCCCTACACGATTGTCCAGGAATTGCGAGATTGAGGGCTGCTGTGGTTCATTTGGGATGCTTTTGGATCTGGTATTCTTCAAATCTGTAAGAGGTAAGCATATTAAACGGATGTCAGAAATTCCCTTATAGCCACAAATGAATTGTTTTGAAACTACTCTTTATTACTGATATTATTAATATCAATCTTAACATTGTGTTTGTGTGTGTGTGTGTGTGAGTGAGAGCTCCGGGGTGACGAAGCTCATCATCTCTCCGGTGACGAATAAGGGATTGGACTCACAGTGGAAGCAATAGATTACCATGTGTGCAATGTAACGTTAACAGTGAATTTACAGCCTCGCTGATTTAACTACACAACAAAGAAAAGTAAGCTTTCATTTAGAACTTACAGTTCTTTGTGCAACTTCAAATGGCGAACGAAGTTGGGAGTTGTTGCGTCTCCTTCTGTAATCTACGACCCGCATGTTTTGCAGACTGCACTTCGTTTTTTGTTGACCACCTTGTAGTTTTTATACCCCAACGAAACTATCTTTGGTATCACAGTTGACAGTTCCTCTTCATTGGTTGACCTGCAGTTTGATTGGATGGATGCTGTCGCTTCAAAACAACGTGGATCTAATTTGATTGGATGTTGTGCCGACAGCACATACACACACACACAGACGCACACATACACAATGAAAGATACAGAGCGTTCCTTAATAACATACTTTTTAATCTTTGGGTTTTGGGGAAAGGAGCAAGTCATATCAAGTCAAAAGGCTCAAGTCCAAGTGAAGTCACGAGTCATTGATGTTTAAGTCCAAGTCGAGTTGCAAGTCTCTTTACATTTTGTCAAGTCGAGTCTAAAGTCATCAAATTTATGACTCGAGTCTGACTTGAGTCCAAGTCATGTGACTCGAGTCCACACCTCTGCACGAAGGAGACGATAACAATGTGGCAGAGGGTGAGGGGAAACACAGGGTATAAATAGGGAAAGCTTAATTACAAAAAAGGTACAGGCGTGTGGGGAAACTGAGCAGATTATTACAGGTAAATCTTAGTGCAGCATTCGACAAAATAGACCATCACATTTTATTACAGAGACTAGAACAGTTAATAGGTATTAAAGGAACCGCCCCAAACTGGTTTAAATTCTATTTTTCAGATTGATTCCAATTCATTATCAGGAAACACTTGGTAAATATCCGCTGCTATACGGATGACACCCAGTTATACTTGTCAGTAAAACCTGAACAATGTAATCAATTAACTAAACTCCAAGCATGCCTCACGGACATGAATATATGGATGACCCGCAATTATCTCTTATTAAACTCAGATAAAACAGAGGTTCTAATACTTGGCCCTAAACTCCTTAGATATACATTATTTAATGATATAGCTGTGCTAGACGACATTGCCCTTGCTTCCAATGAAACAGTCAGGAATTTGGGAGTGATCTCCGATCCTGATTTGTCCTTTAATTCTCACTTAAAACAGATTCCTAGGACCGCCTTCTTCCACTTGCATAGAGTGATGGACATGTCCGGTTGTTTTATTGTGTGTATTTTGCTATATTTCGTCTTTTTGAATTGGCTGGCTAATAGTAGGCAAAACGTCAATGCTCGCTTCGACATCTGCAGTAATACTGGAACCATGGAATCACAATGTTAAAATACACCCTCTAGCAACTCCAAACTTCGGCAGCAACAACAACCAGACGTGTCCATCACTTTAAGGTGTCCCCTGGAAACCCTTCCATTGTTGTTTTCTGTAATGTGGTGTGTTGTGCGTAATGTGTTGTGTTGTCAAATTGATGAATATGTTTTCTTACTTTGCTTGTGTTTTGTCTACTTGCATGTGTTTTCTTAAGTTGCAGTGTGTGTTGAGCTCTCAGGGCCACCGTAAAATTCAATTCTGACATGCAACTTTTACATAATTATAACCCTCACCCCTCACCCCTAACCCTAATAACTTTCTAAAACTAAGTAATTGAAATTGTAACACTGAAAAACTATAATAAAATGTACTATAACAAACTATGTAAGATTTACTTAGTATTTTGAGTATAGCAATGCTCCTGTCTGAAAATATTTAGTTAACTTTACCTAATTAGCTTAAAAATATATAACTTTAACTTAAACTCAATCATGTAATGTTTAATAACTATTTTCATGAATGTAAGGTTTAGTGTTAAGTAAATTGTACTTGATACTGGCAAGTGAGTTGTACCTGATATTACAGCAGTAAACTTAAGTTAACAATGCTACTGCAAATTGTAATGAGGATTTTATCAAGTAAATCTTACGAGTAATTTATTTCAGTGTTATACTGTTGTTTTATCGGTTCAGCGTTGACCAGCATGGCCTGTAGTCTGTTTAACCAGGAAACACAGCTTGTGTTAGTTTTGTCTTCCAGACAGAGCCTCTGCATGTCGTCTTGGTGCAATGCAGAGAAATGACAGTACTGTACTTGTGTGTTGGTGGTTGTTGACACTGGTCCTCACTGGATCTGATAATTAGCACCAAGTCTTACTCCCAGTCAGGCTAATTACTGGAAGACTCCATCCTGTTCAAGTGGTCAGCTGGTCTCAGGAAACTCATAAGCAGAAAGGTCAGTGGAGTCAGTCAATAGACTGCACTTTGAGTGTCCTTCCAAGCTGATGAGGTTGGGAAGTGGGAGTCTCTAACATTAAATACAAATGAGACGAGAGTAGACTTTAACCTGTGGTGGCTTTGATGGAGTGTGCTTTGAAATAGACAGAGATACAGATGCACTGTATATATTGTAGCACCGTATAGCACTTACATAAAAACATTTCCTGTGCTTGTAGAATCCACATCTTATGAGGGATTGAAAATCTCTGTCATTAAAACCCTATGTCTTGCTAATGAATTAAATGGATGCTGCGCTGTTGACAATAAATTGTGAACTGATGCTACAAGTGGCTTTCAGAGTGAACGTCTTCCACAACGAATTATTGATGTCTATAAAATTATGTTTTGAAACTTTATATTGACTTATTCTCACCATTTCCTCCTCTGTAGGAAATTCAGCTGAGGGGCCACAGAGGTCAGCACGTACCACCACTGCTCGCAAAAGACAACTACTAAGGACTAGAGTGGAGCCCTACAGCGGCAGGATCCACAGAGGTGGTTTTGCCAAGGAACGAAAGTATGGCACCATTATTGTAGCCAAACTATTGTCAAATGTGAGTCAATATATATTAAATCTGTGTGTGAGTGTGTTTGTAAAATCCGATTAGCAAGTATGCTAAAATTGTGGTCACTGAACTGGACAAAACACAATCGTTCGACCAATTAAACTTGCTGTAAACATTCTGCTCATCTGCTCTTTCTACCTCAAGAATACTTGAATATATCTAGATAGAATATCATATGTGATATATGATCTGATACAATACACTGTTGTGCATGCCAAAGTGTCCTTTGGCAAGATACTCAACCCTGAATTGCCCCTAGAAAAAAGAGCTACAAATAGTTGCGCTGCATGAATGGGTGTATGGAAATAAACAGTAGTGTAAAGCACTTTGAGTGGTCATCAAGACTAGGAAAGCTCTATATAAATACAGACCATTTCTATCATTATGTCTGTGTTTATGTATGTAAATGTATCATAATTTCATCAGTATGCTATCACCACCGTTCTTTACACACCAGTATCAGAACTTTCTTTCAACCTTATTTCTGTCAAATTTAAGTGTGTGGGACTTCCAAGGCAACTTGTGTATATTCTTTAGCTTTTTGTGTATTTTTATCTTGTATTTTATTGTATATAAGATAAGACAATCCTTTATTAGTCCCACAATAGGGATATTTTCAGTATTACAGCCAAAAAGACATCAGCAAGTAATAACATACACAACTTAAGTGTAAGGAATATATATAAAAAAATATTTAGACTAATTGAAAATATAATATATGTAGATATATAATTTGAGGCAGAAACACTGCAGCAGATTATCGATGCAGGCATCAAATGCTGCACATACACCTAGTGTGGCCGAGGCATTGTGCTTTCATTGCGGAAATCAAAGAATGACGTCACATTCACATTGTAAACTGTTACAGACTTCTTCCCTCTCTTTAACAAAGCTATTTTACAAGGTCATACCATAATAGTATTTCATTGAATTTTTTGGGCTCATTATTTTTATTTTAAAAGTTTTTCTCTCTCTCTTTCATCTCATTTTCAAACAGATGTATCCTTTTTATTTATTTTACTTTATTCTACTTTTTTTTTTTAAATCATTTATTATAAATACATATAAATATGTCAATCTTAAAAATAGTTTAACTAAATTATTTTTAAATATCCCTGTACAGCACCTTGATTCTACCTGTGTGTATGGAAAAATTACATTTCAGTGACTTGATGTGCACTGAGGCAGTTGGAATTGCATTGTTGGTTGTCAGTTAAACACCATTACATATACAGTGGAATAAATCACATCATGGAAGTTTTGATCTCTTGCAACAGTTGTGAAATTGCATTAACTAGAAGTGTAGAGAATCAGTTAAACACATAGCCACATGAATTTAATGTTTCCCATTGACTGAATGAAATACACTTTGGCACTACCCTTTGTCGTTCGACTAGAAATGGCCTTGTTTGTCCTCAGTAAAATAACTATTTAGTGGTGTTGGCTCTCAGGGGCAAGGCTGCTGCAATTGTGGTGAGAATACTATGTAAGGCTTATGAACATACTGTACAGATCTACTTATCATTTTTATAGCTGCTATACAGCCAAACCAGCATTGCTCTTGAGACATATACAGCAACTTTAGACGTGACGTACACCAGCTCCTTGGCTTCATCATTTCAGCATGCTATTAATCATCATGAATCAGGGTGTCACTCTGTTGCAGTCCCCTCCCAGTCAGATCCTGCTGTATATGTTTCCAAGGTTCAACTAGCTGGCTTCCACCATGAGTCCATGAGCTCAGAGGACCACACCTACTCATGAGTAGAGCATACAAATGCATGACAACCACAGGCTCAAGCTTCCTCTGTGAACACTCTCAGTAAAGGTTTACTGACCTCCATTGAGTCAGGGCAGAGAAATGTTTTCCACTCATAGTGTCCCTCCTCATTCCTTCATGGCACACCCCTGCAAAAATGAAGTGCACCTAGCAACCAATCAGAATCACCATAGAAACCAACCCAAGCAACCCCTTTCATTCCCAACAGCAACCTCTTTGCAAACAGTTAGCAACTATAGACCCTTGAAACTAATCACAACATCGATGCAACCACATTCAAAACTTCTACCAACCATCTGGAACACACTGTGGTTCGTAGACCTATTAAAGCTATGCAGGTACGCTCGCTCTCATTGGCTATAGCCGGTTTCTGTCGGGGCCGAGTCATTACCTGTAGTGTAAGGATCTCATGAAATGTACATCCCGCGCTGTCACAAAATACACCTGTATGTTAACTAAAGTAAGTCAAGTTTGGTGTAATGAACATGAAGCCTTTCACAGACTCCGGGGTAGAATGGTAATGTTAATCTATTCAACTTTAATAAAACCCAATCCCAACATAAAGGCTACACTGTCTCGAGGTACTTTCCAAGATAAGATTGAGACCTTTCAATGTTATACAGAAAAATCTAATAGTTCCCCAAAAAGTGACTCTGTTGAATGCTTACTGTTGAATTTGTATTAGTAAGTTTTAGTTTTGTTATCCACAAAGACAATATGTCCAGATGCAGTACATCAAGGCCCCTGTAGGCTATGAGTCACACTGTGGTTTTCTCTCTTGTCTCATGCACTTCTGTTCCACTATGGCCTTTCCTGCCCTCGGCTGACCTTCTCAACCTCCCTCTTCGATTCTTTATCCTGCAGATGTTGGCCTGACTTTGTGGTTTGTCGTCTCAGCACAAAGGCTGCTCTGTTGGTTAGGGCCTGGCATTGGCCTGGGCGCCTGCCAGCGTAATCTGTTCTAGACAGCCGCTCACAGAGCCAAGAGGAGGGTGGGCATGAGCTGGGCATGGAGCATTGGGTGGGGGCTTCTAGGCGGGAATGGAGACACAGCTGTGAGGGGAGGGTCAGCTACCCCTTCTCCACATATCCACCTCTTCAATAGCCTTGCTACACACTCAGACATCAGACCCTATCTCTCTCTTGCAGGAGGACTGGGTAACTGAGTATGTATTCTTAGGGCGGCTGTGGCTGAGGGGTAGAGTGGTCTTCCTCCAACCTGAAGGTCGGCGGTTCGATCCCCAGTCTGAACCATCTGCATGCCGAAGTGTCCTTGGGCAAGATGCTGAACCCTCAATAGCCCCCCATAGAATAACAAAGTGCTGCAAGTAGATGCACTGTATGAATGTGTGTGTGAATGGGTGAATGTGAAACTGTACTGTAAAGCGCTTTGAGTGGTCATCAGACTAGAAAAGCGCTATATAAATACAAATCCATTTACCATTTATTCCATCCCTGAATGCTGATGCAACCTTTTTTATTTTTTACAATGTAGACACATTTTAAGATCTGTCTACATTGTTTTCTCCAGCTGAGAGAACGTCAACAACTTCAAGCTATTTTAAAAGGCATTGCCTTTATACTTTTAATAAATCACATAATCCCCGGGTTAGCACCAGCAAACTCAACGAAAATTGTCTAATTATGTGAATAACCACTTGCATTTTCCAAGTCACAGAATGTAAGTATCTCATGGTCTTATTCATGAGTTCAGATTGATGGAACATTGGCAGAAAGGAAGGTGATCTTTGCTCAATCCCTAAAAAGTACTCATTTTCGTGAACCACCTACTTCACTCAGGTGCCCTGTGAATTGTGCATGCATCTTCTGATTTAGATCTAATTTATAAATGGAATTAATGTTTCAGGGATACTGTCAACACTACAAGACAGGCCTGTGAGCAGCAAAGCCCTCTAGCTTAGTGAAACTGATTTTTACAGTTGTGTTGGCAGTTAGGCGGGAGTCCCATCACTACCTGAAGCTGACAGCTGGCCTGATAGAGTCCCTAATGCAAGTGAATGTGCAAAAGGCTGTTGGCCCCAAGGCCATCCCTAGCCCAGTTCTTCCATCTTGTTCCAGTCAACTGGCAGATGTCTGCTCTGACATATTCAGCTCGACCTGGCTCAGGCTGTGATTCCCACCTGTCTGAAGATCACTGCCATTATCACTCTAGCTGCCTTGTAACTGTCCTACCTGTCAGCCTGAAGTGCTGTGACCCATATCAACAACTCCGTACCGCACTTGATCCACATCACAAGCTGCCAGGAAAAACCCACAATCTATGCAAAGAATGCTGTCTGTTAACTTTCAGTTAACATTCATTACTATTCCTTCAGCTCTTCTGTAAAAGCTATAAGGTTGAGCTTTCTGGCATTGGTTGATCACCTTCAATTTGATCCTAAGGCTTTTAATGGACAAGCACAAAGAAGTGAGAAATGGACGCTACACTTGCCCCAGCAGGGCCTTAGGGTTAGGGTACCACCCACGTGTGGGCGATGCATGCTTGTGACAACACAGATGTAGGACTGATCATGATGAATCAGTCAGCTGAAGAATTAATATTATCTTCATTTATAGGAAATTCACATTAACTTATATAACTTCATATATATATAAACTTTAATATATATATATATATATAAACATTAAAGCTGAGTAAACGTTTGATTGAGTTATAGGTCTTTGCACAAGCAATGCCTGAAGAACTGACAGTGGGGTGACAAGTAAAATAAGTCTTGCTTGCCAGCTAACTTGGGAACATTTAGCTTGTGTTTTGACTAAAACGATAACAAGCAATCCAGGGCGGTGTTCCCTCATCCATTCATTACTCATTCAAACAGATTTTTCAATGAACTAACAGGTGCTTCTAACGTAATTTTTCGTCTTATTTTCATGGGCAAAGAAGTAGCGCTGTGAGGAGTGCATGTGCTCAGAGGTGACTAAGTACTGACTCACAAGCTCTAATTGAAAGTATTCCAGGAAGAATAATGTGTAGCATATGGAGTCAGGTTAACATGACCAGGTGGAGTATTATCCAGGCCAGTCAAAGTTTACAGCTTCTCCATGGTGACAGCACATGTACTAATCACAAAAACATGCAGGAGTTGCAGCCTGAGATGATCGGCTAAAGTAACGTTTAGAGGACAGGAAAGAGGCTGATTGCTGTTTTAGTGAAACAATCTAATGGCAAACAAATAATGGTGGCATCCATTCCAAGATTCTTCCTTATAAGCTGGAGATCCTACAGAAAAAAAGGTCACCATAACCAAGGATTAAAAACCATAGCACTTTTTCTCTGGAGAACACTCTCATGCTCAGCCCGAAAGACAGGCACACAGAGACAGCCATTAAAGACACAATAATGTAAATGCCAGAGATTTTGTATTACGGTCCACTGATACAGTATTACACCAGGATTTATCTCAGTTCTCTCGATTGCCAGTCATACTATGGAGACAGTTTTGGGGCATTGAGTTGAAATTATAACCCTACTGGATCAGCACGTAACAGAACCTGCCATCTTATTTAAGATTATTTATTTAAGTGGTTGTGAGTGGGTCTTACACTAGTCTGAAGGTTGCTGGTTCGATCCCCAGATGCCATGTTTCCAGTTGGGATTGGGCAAGACAATGAACAATAAATTGCCCCGATGTACCATTGGTCTATAATTGACAGATATGTGTTCTAAATAAAGAGCACAAAAGCTCCACATGGATGCAGTCCATTGATAAATACAACCAGGTGTTCCTCCGCGTTCCTCTCCTTTATCATTGCACTGAGTTTGAGGTCTCTAGCTCAGTTAGAACATTTCTATGGTTGTTTTTGAAGAGTAAAATCACCTGGAAATGGTAGGGGAATCTTAATGACATCTTGAATACATACATATGTTACCTTGGTTGATACTTTTGGCCTTTATTTAACCTCTCTCCGGAGTTAAATTCCCTGTTCCCTCTACACATCATCAAAGTCAAAACACTGTTATCATTTTAGTAAGTTTTAGTTAAGTTTAGCGAGTTAATATTTCTGTCAGTCTATGTCTGTTTCACACAATTAACTTACCTTTTAATCCAACTTTTTTGACAACATACATCCAGCAAAGAATGTTGATGTGTGTTATAAACAGTGACATAAGACTACTCTTGCAAATTTAGTTCACCTGAAATAGCCCAATCATATGTGCACATTGTCACTTAATGTCAAATGTAGGTGCAGATTTGCATCAATACTGGCAACTGCATGATTATGCAGTTTGAGTCAACTATTCACTAGTTAATTCAAATTGGACAATTAATCTCTCATCTTGAGGTAGTTTATTTAGTAAACTGTCACTTAAAACAGCTGATGCAACAGATAGTAGTGGTAAATTGTCTGTATTTATTTATATAATACGTTTCTAGATGTGATGACCACACAAAGCACTTTTAATGTATATTTTTACCATTCACCCCTTTCAAACACACATTCATAGAGTGCATCTATGTTCAGAACTCTCACTATCATACATCAATCATACAGACCCCATGGGCGGTTTAATATTCAGAATTTTACCTAAAGACACTTCATCGTGCATAATTCATAATGCCAATCTTCTGGTTAGTGGATGACCTCCTCTACCTCCTGTACTACACCACTATTCATATCCTCCTTCTACAGTGATAGCAAACAGTGTCCATGTTCAGCACTGCATGCTTCCACTTCCATTCAAGGTAAAGGTTAGCTATAGCCACTAACCTAACACTTCCCCCCTGCCCACACACACAAACACATGCGTGAAAATGCGATGCAAACGATGGTTGGCTTCAATCACCACAGTCGTGGCCTGATGCTCTCACCTTCTCCTACCTGCTCAGCTTGTATAGATCACCAAACTAACACCCATTGATTGAAATGGAAGCATTACACTGATTCCAGCCACAGAGAGCAGCACTCCACTTAGTGAATGAGGAAGAAATGCCATCTTTGACATGATTTATTATACCTTCAGCAGTCACTGATCCCTGAGAGTAGGTCATGTTTTTATCACATCACTCTTGTTTTATATAAGACGTCTCTCACTTCTTTGGTATTTGCATTTTGTTGAGGGAAGCTGTTGTTAAAGTGCTGAGGCTGTTATTTTACAGTGCATTGTATTTCAAAACTCGATTTAAGAAATTGATTGGTCATGCCAGCTTAACCTCTAGGTTTTGGAAATTCCATAAACACATACTTTATATTTAAATCAAATAAAAGATGTATAAGAGCTAATTTCTCCAAAACACCCTTTAAGTTTTCTTGGTTTAGCATGGCCCACTTCACTGTTTGGATATTAAGACTATTGGAGGACACACTACCAGTTTGTGCTTTTTACATTCAATATGTAATTTTGAGTTCAGTAGGTCTGGTGACTTTGCGGAATAAATTAACTTAATTTTTGGCCCCTGAAAAAAATATGTTTATTGATATTGTTAAAATATTACATTTAAATTTGTAATGACAGGAACATTTCCGTTGGTCGTTAGTCCCATGCTGGCTCTCTGGCGCCACTGCTCTGAATGGCAGGCGTTACAGGCCTGAAGAATGAGAATCCTTGGGGGGGGGGGGGTCATGTCCTGTGTTGGTGGCTGCTGGTTTTCGCCAAGTGAAACTAAGCTGAGTGTGTGTGATGTTTCATTGGCCCACACATGCTGCCCAGCAACAGACATCGCGACTAACTCAATCACGGTGAGGACCATCTGGGGAGCTGAATGTGTCATGCTGTGCCAAGCTGCAGAAAAATAACTCATCGCACTTCCCTCAGAGTAAGACAGAAGGCAGAGGAAAGCAGTGGCAGCTCTGCTAGCGATGTTCACAATGCCTCATTATTTTGTTGAGAACCTGGGACGGGCCAATCACCACCTGCCCTTTCATTGTCTCTATACTGACTCCGTTTTTGTGTCAAAGTCCACTCAGATTTATTTGGCTTTGCAGTTGCATCATAAATCACTGGGCAGTCAAAAGTCACTCCCCCACAAAGCCGGAGTGAAGAATACTTGTTTCTAATTGGCCTGCAGGTGCCATTTAAACTTACTGGTACATCTTTTCCTTGTTGTAGGTAACAGGTTAATCATGCTGTGTTGGACTACATGTAACCAGAGCAATGATACAAATACTCTGGCTAATCAACTTTGAAAAATATATGTAATATTTATGTATAAAGAGTGGCATTCCAAATAATCGTATCAGTTCTTCTGCACAGGCAACACATTTATGGTGATGACATGTATTCAGGACCTACAGAATCAGATTTAATTTGGGAATTTGTCAACTTGAAATACTTTATTTTGGCCAGAGACTGAAGCTTCTCCTCGTAAACAAACTCCAAAGTCCCAAGAATCTTCCTTCTCCACAGGTTGTAAAAAAAAACATGTCTGACAAATAGACAAAATTGTTTCATCAAAAATAATTTTCTAAAGCTGTAGTTTATAGTTAATGTTACATTTTTAGCTTTTATTTGATAGGATTGATCAATGAGAATTGAACCTGGGCCGCTGTAGAGAATTGTAGAGCCTCAGTATCTGGGCGCCAGCTCTACCAGGTGAGCTATGCATCTTGTGGTTATTTTTGTATTAGTCATTTACAACAGCAGGATGGTATTTCTATGTGTAATTGGACTACAGTGATAACCTTTATTTTAGCGCAATTCTAATCAGAGAAACCACTCAAAACATTTTAACGCTTTAAGTGACACACACACACACACACACACACACACACACACACACACACACACACAGCTGCTATATGCTGCACTTTTCAATCACACAGTTACATCCATGAAACAGCCGTCAGGGGCAGTTTAGGTGCAGCATCTCCCTCTGGAACACTTCAGAATGTGGACTGTGGGAGGCAGAGATCGAACCAAAAAGTTAGTGGATGACCCGCTCTTTCCTCCTGAACTACATGTGTGTAAGGTAAGCATCCCATCCACCGTGTGACTTGTGCCTGCAAACTATGTGTATACTATGTCAAACTTTGTACTATGTTTTGAGAACTGTTATGTTGTGTCTATTATATGTTTACACCTTGGATCAGAGAGAAACAGCTTTTCAATCCCTTCTTTGTCCTGTAAATGTGGCAGAATTGACAATAAGGTTGACTTTCCCTTTGAATAGGACTGTTATGTTGAGGAGTCAGAGTCATAACTGTGTGCTCAATCAGACACCCAGGAAGTTATTTAACAAAGAGTAAAATAAATTCGACAATATGTGTATCACAACCTTTTTTAAAGGAAGTGTAGTGATTCTAAAGACACATACTATTTAATTGTTTCCATGTTGCACCAGTAGATTTTTCTTCCGCACTTGTCATCTCTGCCAGTCTCTCACCTGCAGCCACTTTTCATCCCATTCAAAATTCCACACATCCAGGAGGGGACTGTGAAGTACACTCCTCCTGTCTATGGAATAAATGTATGCCAAGGCAGTGTAATTGATATATTAATAAACATGGCGATGTGAAGATGAGTTTGTAGACTTCCTCCTATCAAGTATGCACGTCCATTGATGCGCGTGCTGGTGCATTTTGTTGGAAGGTTTTTGTCATGAAAATGTTTAATGTGATTGTTTAATGAGAAGGAAATAACATCTATCACCAGCGTCAGTCCAATCCCTACTGCTCGAAGCAGATAATGAGTGTTTGTCTGCATGCAAGGTGACCAGGAGTGATTCAGTCCGACCCGGCTGGGTGGCTCTCACGCGTGACGAAAGATTGATCATCCTGCTGTCTGGATCCTCATTCTGCTCTGCCTCAGTGATGGAGGCTCGCTGCAGTCCAGACTGACATGACTCACAGTCCAGCAGGCAGCCTCCTCTCTGACCAGTTTGTCTGCTGCTGTGTCATCTCCCTCTGACTAACTGCACAACGAGGCGATGGATGGTCGGAGAAATTCTCAGCTCTACTCTCATCACCTCACAGCAGCCTCCGTACACCCAACAACAGCACAGTGTTACAGTCAGGTAACATTTAAATCTGCACAAATACAATTATTGCTCATTTACTGCAGACTTGAAATTATTGCAGCTTATTTTAACATAAATCAAGACAGGAGATTTCTTTGTTTCAGATATTTTGAAATATGATGCATGTTAATTCCTCAAGAGTCATCTAGCTGTGGTAAGGGCTAGTTTACCAACTGCAGCACATAATTTTGTTATACATTGGTGAAAATCCATTTAGCTATGATTTAAACATTCAGATGCCCTGAATGATGTGAAAAGTGTATGTTGTCACATCAGTTTGGTCTGATACTTGAAGAAACGTTTATTCTGTATTCTTGATTTGGATATAATCTTTCACAAAGTGCAAATAAAAGCAGGCCCAAGCAGCTGCCTTGCGGAACACAAGGCAAGACATGCTAGATTTTTCCAATTCGAAAAACTGTATTCCCATGTGTGTCTCGGTGAGCAGTGTCTCTGACTCTGTTCTCCGTGCTGAGCATGTCTCTCCAAGGCAACTCTGCTGCTGCATTTTGTACCAGAGAATCAATCAGCTAACAGCTCTCACCTGCGCTGACTAATCGTCTGGTACAGGTGGAGGTGCTCATCTCTGTGCCCATATATATATATATATCAGGGCTGTGAAACGATTAACATTTTTAATCAGATTGATTGATCCCGATTAATCACCATTTCTAAATGCCCGAAAAATTCCCATTTTCTATGTATATTGTTGTGGGAACGGAAAGATAAATGACAGAAGGTGGATATATACATTTAACATAGTTTTTTTTATTGATGACAAGTCCAAATGATAGTCAAAAGATTGACAAATTTAATAAAATCAAACTAAAACACACCACCCCGTAATTAAATTTGGTTGTCTCTTGGCTATGCCTCTGAGCAAACATAGGATGATGTTTGTTTTTTCATCAAACTGAAAGAAAAGCTTTATATTAACCAATTGGTGCATCTTAGCCTTTGCTCTTTTTGAAAGGAAATATAGGATTTGATTAACTTTTGTCACCTAGATCCTCCCAATAAGAAATCTTAATAAATCTATAATTTTGACATTTTGGATGTTAAATGTATACATCTGCCTTCTGACGTTTATCTTTCCGTTCCACCAAAAATATACATAGAAAAATGGGATTTTTCAGGCATTTAGAAATGATAAATCTGATAAAAAATTGTAATCCGTTTGATAGCCCTAATATACATATATACTCTAAGTGCCAGGACAGCTATAAGTTACCTTGCTATTTGCAAACTGAGCTCCTTCTTGTACAGAGGATGGCAGGGAGAGGCACACTAGATCTCCTTTACTAATGATAAGTTGTGGTTAAAGTTGAGGCAACACTGCCTGCTAAGGATAAAATGTTCTGTATATTGAACATATCACTGGCTGACTCTATTGTTCATTTGATGAGAGCTTTGGATAGCTTTCAAGTGTCATTGAGGTCACTACATGTACTTCTTTATTTAGATGCATCTGTCTTCAATTGTACAAATGTGCCACCCATCCAGCAAAATCTGGCACTGAACTCATCAGCTTTTGGAGCATGCCCACTAAGAACCATGACTGTCTAATTAGTTCCACTTTAACAGGTGCAACAAAACTAAGAGGAGAGCGAGCGAGATACCAGTCCAGCACCGTCTGTACACGCCTACACAGTCCGACTGTACAGTCAGGCTGAGTGAAGCGAGGCCACCAGGTGCTGCCAACGCCTCCTACAGTCAGCTGCCTGTGGGAGGATCCATTTTGTCAACTGCTTTTTTCCTCCACACTTCCATGAATTTTGCTGTTTGGTTTCATAAGCTTGCTGTTGGACAATAACAGTTTTAGAAGAGCAGTAACATGATTGGCTGCAGTTTTCGTTGATTGTATTGCTAATGAAGATATGACACATCTTACGTGGGATCCCTCCCACGAGATTCACTCTGAGATTTCTACAGATTTTGTTCCCTTCATTATAGTTTTTTCCTCACTCTTGCTGGGAGTAAACGGCAAAGGATGTTGCACTTTGTTAAGCCCAGTTGCAAAATGTGATTTGTTTATATGGGCTATACAAATACATTTGTTTGATTGACTGATTTGCTCAGTAGTGGCCATAGATGCCAACTGGAAAAACAATCAACATGTCAGACATGTATGCAGTAGACCAAGAAAGGGGACATCCTGTTCATACATTACTAAATTGCAATGAACAAGACAACAATAACAACAGTAAGAGTAATAAGAAGAAGATGACAAAATAATAATTATTCTTAAAAAGACATTCTATGTAGTTTATCTAGAATACATGATTTTTTTTAAGAAATGGGAGAAGAACCAAGGTTATTTTACATTTCTCATAGTTAGAGGTTATAGTATCCCCAAATATTGTCCTCCAAGAGCACTGAAGAACATTCAAGTTTTTAGAGGAGCCTGTGGTACTTTAAGTTACTAAAAGAATTTCTTCTAGAAACTACTATTATGTCTTGGGGTGAACCGCCAAAAATATAACTGCTCCTGCATCACCTGCTCAGGTTTATATGTATAAATACTTTTGCTGGTGATTACATCATTGTCGCAGGATTATGATGTAGAAAAACAACATTGTCAGGTGGAAAATCCAACAGTAAATTCGAAATTTGTTTATTTTACACTTAGTATTAATACTTTAAGGTACATGAGCGGTTTCCTTCTAGTCCATGAATGTTAAAAATTTTCTGCCAATCTATTCCGCCATTTTTATGACCACAAATTAGGTTTTCCCATTAAAAGAGAACAAACTGCATGATTATTTACTTTCGAAGATTGACACTATACATCCACTTTCACATGGAAAAAGCTGTCCGGTTTTGGTTCTGTCTTGAATTGATTTTTCTTTTAAGATCGGATTTCTCTGCATCCTTTTACAACTCAGTAGTCTTTCACTTTTACGCCTTAAATGGTTTTCTCTCTTGATCAATGAGTCTGGCTAAAAACATTTACCGCTGTTCACACATATTCCCTCAACAATGTAAACTTCCTCTTGGATCCACAATCCTTTCAGCGTAGATCAATGATCTTGGTTGACTGCTGTCAAATAAACAGTAATTTGTCATAGACAGTGGGAGGGGGAGTAATGGGTGCTGGGTGATTGCCTTGCAGCTGACACAATCCAATGCTATGGCACAGATCGGTGGATAATGAGGGCTCAGGGACACAAATGAAAATCATGTCGTATTGATTAGGTATCCAACATGCAGGGGTTCCAATGGATTCCTTTACAGTTGTGGATTGTTAATCAATGGGTCTTCTCTAGTGATCACCCGTGGCCCACTCTCCTACATCCACTCACTATCACTTCATTACTGAAGGGAGACAGATGGCCTACTGTTGGACAAGCTGTGTTGGCTCATTGCTGTTCCGCCCATACATTAGAACTCTTGACCAATTTTTAAAACATGGGAGACCACAGATACCATCATAGATTTAACTGATCTTTTAAATTAGAATCATAAGAGCAGACACACAAGGCACAAAACTTGCAGTTTGTAGGAAATTATTTCACAGTGGTGATTCCGGAGACTTGAAATCTTACAGATTGGTTGCCTGGTTGCAGTCCCCAAGATGAATACTTCATCTGGCCTCAATGACTCTCAACCAGTTGCCCTTAAATCTCATGTGATGCTTGTCCTGGAGAGACTGGCCCTAGTCCACCGGAAACCACAGGTGAAATCTTCGCTGGACCCTCTACAGTTCACCTACCAGCCTCATCTGGGAGTGGATGATGCCATTATCTACCTGCTGCAGCAAGCCAACTCACATCTGGATCAGGCTGGTCGCAGAGTGAGAATTACATCCTTTGATTTTTCCAGTGCGTTCAACACAATCCAGCCAGTACTTATGAGGGAGAAGCTGCAAGCAATGGGGGTGGACACAGCCACCGTCTCCTGGATTACTGACTATTTGACAGGCAGACCTAAGTTTGTTCGGCTGGGCAGTGTTCTGTCTGAAGTGGTGGTGAGTACTACAGCAGCTACTCAGGGGACTTTACTGTTGCCCTTCCTCGTCACACTGTACACCTTTGACTTTCAGTATAAACTCCTAGTCATGCCACTTGCAGAAGTTTTTGATGATTCTGCAGTGGTTGGTTGTATAGGTGATGGGAGGGAGGGTGAGTACAGAGCGCTGCCAGACGGCTTTGTTGAGTGGGCTGGTAGAAATCACCTGCTTCTGAATGTGGCCAAGACCAGGGAGTCATTGGCTACAAATTGGACTCTTTTGAAGTGGTGGTGGAGAGGAGGGCTTTGAACAAACTGGTATCTATCACGAGCATCCTCTCCATCACTTAGTGGACAGACAGCGGAGTACTTTCTCCAACAAACTGGTTCAGCTACACTGCCACCAGGGCAGATACAGAAAGTCTTCCCTGCCCACAGCAATAAGACTGTACAATTCTCACCTGTTATAGTTTCTATCCACACCAACACTTTTGGAGTAATCGTGCAATTACTGTGAACCTTTTTTTATTGTTGCATATATTATATTCATTTTTTACTGACTTAAGTCATATTTATATTATTTGATCATGTTTCAAACAAATACTTCTACTTTGCTTGTTGTCTCTTTGTCGTCTTTTGCTTTTTGCCTTTTTTCTTTGCTCTATGCAAACTATATATTTATATCGTAGCAATAGCATTAAGGCAAAACCTAAGCAGATTTAATTAGGGTATTGTAAAGGATTTAGATTTGAAAAGTTGTTGTAAATTCAGATTTGAGGGCTATTGAATGCTGACCCTGTGTTTCCTCTAATTAGAGAAATGACCAGTAAAGGGTGTGGGGCTTGGGGTGGTGAAAAGGCAAGGCACCTAATTATCAAACAATGGCCAAAATAATGAATAACACCCCGTTGTAATAATCCAGAAATGTTCCCCTTTAGATTCTATTGACTTATGTATCAGGTGTCAGTCCACTCAGTGACCTCTGCTGCAGTCAGAACACCATTGACCGAGTCCAAATGCAGATGTGCGTGGCTTTCACAGCCACACCAGCAAGTGCAGAGGGTGGGTGGTCGTAGAGAGTGTGAATCTTGTAAGAGAGAGTGTATGCCAAACAATCTCTCAGTGTGTGCAGTGTAATCCACGCCTGCTGCAGACAAAAATGCTGGCTTCCAGTTTTTGGCCTCCAGACTATCATCTCTGGTGTGTCCCCCAGCCTCACAACTGCTACACAGGGTTGCTCGATTTCAGCTGATCTCATCCGCCAGAACCAGATGCCTTTATTCACTTCTATAGTGCAGAGAGCTTCCTGAGACCAGGCCCTTCATCAGCCCACACTGTGTTCATTCCTTGGTAAATTGGGGCTAATAATTGTAATTACTGGCAAATAGGGGGAAGTATCACAGGTACTGTAAGTGGTTGCATGAAAAGCTTGAAAATGAAATCCACTTATAGATTCTGACTCTAAATAGTGTCCCACTGTATTCAACCCCGTTCAGAAAGTTTTAGCCTCTTTTAGTGTTCAGTCAATATGCTCCTGAGGTTGGTATGACTCCATTGTGTGTCTTTGTTTCAAACTTCACAGAAGACATTCCTCAAATGACTAATACCTCCATATACAGATCAGCTGGCTTTATTGAGACAGGCCTTCTGGTGTTTGAATGATTGACAGCTGTCTGAACAGCAATTGAACACAGAATTAAGTAATTAATACTGTACATTGCAATTAGGAAGCATGTGGAGTCATAGGTGAAGCCCTTTCTGATATAAAGCAAAATGGAGATCTGGTTCTGTCTAACCCTGAGGTATTGAAAGGCCACAATTAGAAAATCTTTGGTGAAAGCACTCTGCAAACTGTGGTATATTGTTGTTAAAATAATACACCTACTAAGTTTGAAATTAACCATTTAACCTCCACAACACTGTACAGCTCATATATCTCGCTCTATATGCCTCAATCAGGCAATTCAACACTTTTATATTGTAATATAAAATAATATACTGTTTGCATAATGATGGCATCATGACATTAATTATAGTGTGTTTACAATGATTGGTTACACTGGCTGTGTGAGCAGCACCTGCTCAGCACCACTGATCTGTTACATGTCACGTGCGCCTTTCAGCTGTGTTTGTGCAGCAGAGCTACAATGTGAGGCTTCTGCTATAATCACTGTATTTCCTTGAATAAATAAATGGCTATAAGCGCAACTCATGCCGTTGCATCCTTCGCTCCTACAATACTAATCAATTCAATTCTATTCTATTTGTATAGCGCCAAATCATAATGCACATTATCTCAAGGCACTTTACATAGAAGGTCAAGAAAAGTGATAGATAAACCCAACAGTTCCCACAATGAGCAGCACTTTGGAGACTGTGGAGACAAAAAACTCCCTCATTAACTGGAAGAGACGTCTAGAACCAGACTCCATGTGGGCTTCCAGTAGACCCAGGCAGTGTGCACTCTCCAACCTTAGAACATGGGCATGTAAATGAAAAGCAATACGTTCCGCAACACACATGCGCCACTCACACATCCAGCTTGGGTATTAGACTAAATAACCTAAATATTATTTTTGGAACTGTATTTTTGCTTTACCATAACTTTTTGATATTCCCATCAAGTTTGGTGAGATCTGTATATGCATTGTTGAGTTATTTGCTGTCTTACACACACACACACACACACACACACACACACACACACAGAAGGTTGCAGCTTAATAATAATTAAATTTATAACATTACAAAAGGTACCATTGTGCATAATAGGCCCTTTTACTTATTAATCTTTGAGTTATTTTCCTTATAAGATTTATCTTTGCGTTCCTTTCACATAACTCAGTATGGAATAGTAAAAACCAATTTAGAGATCAAAAACAATGCTGCACAACTAGCAATATCATCTTAATACACATTTGTTTTACCAACAATGCAACTTGACTGTTGGTTATTCTGGTGTTCTGTCAAAATAGCAGTTACTGCAGGCTGGAGCCCACAGCCTCAAGCACAAGTGAGGGGCGGTCTGGAAAGCTCACTTGTCATCTCCTCCGATAGTCGTGGCTAAAGTCACAAACACTTGATCAGTGTCTGTCCCGTGTAATGTCAGAAAACAACAACAACAATACAAATGCGAAATCAGTTCTGTATATCTGATGCATCAAAGCAACAGGGAAATAACATCTCTTTGGTGCTGGCTATGTTTAGCTGTACGCTCAACTGTAGCTGATTCAGATGGTCAGTTTTTCTGTCAGGCCTGCCAACACACAGTGACCAGCCTCAGTCTAAGGACAACAGGGAGGCAAACACTCCCCTGCAAACCAAAATCACAGGAGAAACCAGACATTGTTATTCCAGATGTGACTTTGAGGAACATTCTGTCAGAGTTTGTGGTAAATCCAACCTTTTATTTTAAAGGAATGTTCTGGACTATACAGTAGGTATGTGTCCCAGATGGTGGTAAAAAGTGTTTGTGTTGATATCAGTTGCTAGAAAAGCCTGCAGGTTCCTGCATTATCCTCTAAACTTCCTCTGTTTTAAATTGAGTTGATTTTAGGTCAAACAATCAACCTCCAGTACAAGATACGTAGAATTTGAAACTTTATTATTCTGCTGGGCTGAAAACACCACTGTCTTCGAATTTGTTACCGCGAGAGTTAAAGATCTTTCATAAAAAAAACACAGAGTAACCTGTAATTTGGCACAATAAGCACAATTGGCTTAATTAAAACACAATGCTAAAAATATTTTTTATCTATTTGTCAAAACTTGATGAAACACAGAGGAAAGATTCAACTAATGGAAAATATGAAGTGAAAACCCCCAAAAATGTTTGGGGCTATATGATCCAACAAGGTCATCAATAGCCAGCGCTCACTGTGGCTTTTACCATATAAAATGACGAACAACACCAGTGGCAGATTACATCAGCTGTCACTAATTTATGTCAGTTTTATGGGTGGAGTGGGGGATGAGGTCCATTGGGGGAGGGAGTGGTGCCCGAGGGTGGCACATTCCCCCTCACACACTGGATAAGTCCACTGCTGTATTTGTTTATGTATAATTTATGTATTTGCCTGGTGAGCTTTACCACTCTGAGCATGAGTGCCTTTAATTAGAACAAATGGCCTTTGTGTGGGATTGAAAACCACTGAGTGATTAGAATTAGCAAACCTCTGCACCAGGTTCAGCACATGTATAAATAGAAGTTAAGAGATTCTGACGAGGACCTAGAGGGATTTGCATAAGGAGATCAATTAATTCTTCCTCTGAAGGCAGAGACATTTTCTACAGGACTGTGTGCTGATGATAAATGGTGTATCAGTGGAAAGGCCACACAGCTTTTACACAACATAGGTGTGACTAATGTACAGATGTTGGCAACAGAGAAGTGGCTGAGCGCTGTCCAACTCCAGGACGCCCATCCATCCATCCATCCATGCGTTTTCTTTGGAGTAAGGGGGTTGTTTGGCCTCAGAGCCTCTCTGCCAATTGTCCTTGTCCGGGTCATCACCATGCTGGATGCCAATCTGTCACTGCCGGCTGAAACGCCCCTATCCCACGCCTCATTTTGCCCCCCTAAAAAACATTTGGCATGGATTCTTCCTGTGCCTGCTGTAGCACACCCTGCTGCTCTCACTTAATTAAGTAGCAGGGAAGCCCTGTGTGGTGGTGGCATGGTGAGAAACGTGGAGGAATGAGGGGAGACAGTGAGGGGGGAAAGAGAGAAAACCCAGTGCGATTTACAACCTACATTTGCATAATGGGATTAATAGGACCTCACTGTGTATTCAGCAGTGGTGGGTGAGTAAGAATGGGGAAGAGGGGGGTCATGGCAAGGGGAATATAGATCAAGGCAGAGCGAGACAAGTGCAAGAATACACCTGCTTGACTGGCCAGTGACAGGAGCGGCTGGATCACCCCCCACCGTGGGGTTTTGATAACATGGCCTCTGGGGGCAGGGGGTTGCAGTGAAGCGATGGGGCCCCGCCACGCTGAGCAGGCCCCCTCCTTTAACCCCAAGTGTGCCTTGACAGTTGGATCAAATCGTACATCTCATTTATTAACCACGGAGGCGCTGGAGGCATGTATGGATGTCTCCTGTGAGGCCTCTCTCAGATGGCCGGCAGACTGGGCAGATGGTAAACAATGCTGCGCTGAGCACTATATCTCATACAAACTGTACGCTCAGCTTTGTACACATTCAAGAAATTCCACTTTATAAGAAGGCATATACAGATCAGTAATACATGTAAATTCTTTAAAAAAAAAAAAACTGTTATGAACAATGTATTATGACTTACTACTGCAGGCTTGATAGGTAAAACCAGTGTGCTTTGTTGACATTGGCTTTACTTTATCATATAGTTTGTCCTATGTTAAGAAATAATGGCAACATTTCTCAGACTTTTTTTTACTATTAACACCCAATATGTCAAGAAAAGCATCTTGAAGGGGTAACTCTTCACAGGAATAAACAAGATACAGAAATAATGTCAAAGTACTGTTATTAAGCTAAGCAAGGGAATATGTAATGTCTTCTTCACGTAATTATGGTCAATGTATTAACTTCAAAACTGATGATCTAAAAGAAAGTCTGGAGGCAATGACATTTGCTCTCATCCTAATGTTTGCTCTCTGCTTGATACAGTTCAATCACATGTCGTGTACAGAATAGATTAGAATAAAATAGAAGAGAATAGAAGGCCTTCATTTTCTTTGTATACTGATACTACAAATAGTGCCACTCCACTGGGTGCATAGGATCATATTCATATAAACAGACAAAAGATATAACACATGCCATACACATTGCATACCATACACGCAGAGAAAAAACTGAGTAGTATCAAGTGCACGGATCGCACATGATTATTGCACGGTTCATAAAATTGCACAGTTGACCACAGTTAATAATACAGGAATTTTTTACTTATTCATCCATGGATGATAATAATAGCTAAATAATGCAAACAACATTAATGGTGATCACCATCTCTCTGAGACGCAGACATAATCGACTGCACAGAAAAACCTGAACAATTTCAAAGCACAGACAACCATTCATCCTGTCAACCTCTGTTATTAGTGGAACATGTTTGAATGTGTGTGTGAATGGGTAAATGGCAAACAAACTGTACTATACGTGCTTTAATCGGTCATCAAGACAATGAAGTTCTTTTAGAGTTTACGCTCAAGTTCACATTAAAACTATTAGGTCTCTTCTGATCCTCTTCTAAATTCCGGCCTAGTTTTTTATCTCTTTTAATATTTCATCCTTTGATGCAGTGAATTATTTAACATTTTTCACAGGAAGGTGAAGATTGTAAATTGATAAAATGTTTCTAATGAAGGCAGAAAACCAAATGATCTCAAATTCACAAAAGGGATCTTTTCCCAGATTCTAACATTGATATATTTTCTTCATTCCTTTCCTCTGCATCTGTCTCTGTCTCTTTCTTTGGAGATGTTAAGATGCTGAAATCAGGCCAACTAACCATCACACACCAGCCATAAATCTCTCCTCCAGTTCAGGCTGTTTCTCCTCTGTTGCAGCCCTGACCATTGTTAAAGTGAAGGCACCAATCCAAGACCAGCTGTCGGAGCAGAATACACCCCTAACTCTCAGTGGTACGGTACAAACTGAACCCCATCTGTGTTGGACCTCCACAGTCACGTCTGTTGATTGTTCCAGTCCTACCTCTGGTGACGTACAGGAAACTGAAGTCGGTTCAAAAGGTGGCAACATGCAGGAGCTGACAGAGTTCAACATTAAGGGATAGTACTGGTACTTTAAAACCTATTTTCCATCGTTGTTGGTCTAAATGATTAATAGGGACAAAACCCAGCAAATGCAAAATGGCTGCACAGCAAGCTAAACAATGTCAAATAGTGAGTCATCTAGAGAAGATTGTACTCATGTTACACAGCTACTGTTATACTGTCCATTTAAAAGAATAAAAATTATTAAACAGCAATAGGTTGTGCTTGTGAATTTCAAAATTATGGCTGGAGGGAAGCAGGCAGGATGTAATGTAATAATTCCATTGTATAGATTATGTGCTCTTGTTTACAGCATCAACACTCGCATCGGCCCTTATCACCACAAAAATGTGTATGACACCGCTTTTTATCTGAAGATATATTAGTTTCATTTTTGTTTTTCCTTTTAATTTTAGTGTCTGTCGCGTCTTAGTAACGTCAACACACCCACTCGCTTGCAGTGCTTCCTGTGGAGAATCTCCTGCTGTTTTGTCACATTGGCTCATCCACATTTTCAGTGGACTTCATACTACAGGACTGGCCGGAGAAATTCTGCAGAAAGTCCAGAGGCTGTCACTCGGACAGTTGTGCTCACACATAAAGCCCCTCTGGAGAATGTCCAGGGTTCTCTGGAGTTAAGTAGATGTGTGAAAGCAGCTTCAAGAGAGAATAGTCATAATGCTTACAAGAACTAGAGTTTATTTGGCCTGAATACACAGCAGAATGAGCTGAACCCAACTTCTGATGAGGAAAGCTTGATCTTGGTTTCTTAAATTGGAAAAAAAAAGCACAACAAATAAATCACTCAGACTGATACTAGTACTTCAAGGAAATAGCCACAGCCTTTTGTAGCCCAATTGTAGCTATCTTTAATTGGCGTGGGTTGTTCCAGCTACAGTTTGTGCAGCTTGATTTTGGAAAACCAAGATAGCATGAAACTACTCAAAATTATGTGTTACATTAGAAGCATCACAGGTAGTAATAGTGACAGTCTGTATGTCTGTATGTTTTGCACTGTTGCTTGGACTAACCATGCAATCAGAAGACATCACCTTCAAATCATCATAACTGTTGCTTGTTCCTGTTGCTTGTTACTGATAATGATCATCTCCAGTATATCGTGTTCCACCACAGGACTGGTGTGATGTTTTCTTATAGAGCCTTGTCGCTGCACTCGGGTTAGCTACAATGTGGCCCTGTGCTTCTGTCTGGGTCACTTAACACAGTGAACATTGTTCTGTGCACCTGAAAATGTTTGTTATTCCAACTGTAAGCAGATGGCTTATGTGCATGAATTTCAATGTGATAGTGATCATGTGTATTTAATGAAGGTTTATTTTCCCATGCCGCAGTGCTCTGATATGTTGTGAGCCCGGTGGGTAAAGCAGGCTTACTCTCTGTAAGTGAGAGAAGGGAAACAATGAGTCCCGGGGATCACGCTAAAATCCCCCATGCCTGGTTCAGCCTCCAGGTTGCTGGAGTGCCACCCCTAATTAAATTACCTCCCTCTGTCTGAGAGACTCGCTGTCTGTGCTGGCTGCTGTCCCTGCGTTACATTAAACATACGCACTGTCATATACACTGTCAGAGATCCATTGGGGAAAAGCGCAGGCGGCAGAGGCCAGCCTTTCAGAAAGCACGGGTTTTTGCGCACACTCAAACACACAAACAGCGGCACAATCCCCTCTGAGCAGGTGAGAGCTGTGCAGATGCTCTTTAGTCGGCAGGAAAAATAAGCCCTTAATTACCAACCAGTCTGTCTCCCTCTTCCTCTGTTCCTCTCCCTCCCCCTCATCCTCCACTCCTCCGTCGCACTGCACTGCGGTTGCGGTGCTCGCCTCAAGGCTGGTGAATGCGGCGCAGGGCTCCGCCGAGAGTCTTCCCTTGTTATTATCCTTAAACAAGCAATTACAGCCAGTCCCCGTGTGGCGCAAAAAAAGATTGGGCACACCCATAGAAAAGCTTTAGGTTCCTCAGACAAACGGATAGCAAAGCACTCGTGGGTAATTTTGTTACTGGAATTGGCTGCACACTCCCACCAGCGCTGTGATGATGGAAGAAAGTCTATGGTGAGCATGAAAACCAGCGAGCGGGGGAAAAGAAACAACGTTTAAATAGCAGTATCGAAAAACACAAGCAGAATTGCTATGTTTGACATGAGATGGTTACGAAACACATTTTTCTATTTTTGCAAAGGCATCGCAGTCATTTTCTTTCTGTCTGGGTTTTAGTGGGATGGTTAATTAGCAGGCAGCACAGGCCCGAGGAGCGGCAGCTCCAGTTCAGATGTTCTGCAGCAGAGGGACAAGCTGCGACTAAGGAGACTCCATCCACGGAGCTTACATTATAATCTTGAATGTTTTCAGTCTGCAAAAATCAATCACAAAAATCATTCACAACTCAATGCTTTGAGGATGTGTCATTCTTTCTACAATTGTCATGGGGGTACAGAACATGCAGCCCACAAAGCACACTTCTTCAGGAGTTGACTAAACCCTGGGAATGTGTCGGTGGTGGTGTAGGTGGGCTGCTTCAGCTTGGCCAGATAATGGAACATGTGACCTGACTTTATAGTCATTTTCAGACTTGACTTCCAGAGGAAGTCCAGAGAGTTGGGTCAGTTTACAAGTAGCTCTACTACTGATACGTTTTTACAAATATTATCGGTACTGTACTGCTTCCAGTAAATAGCCACAGCCTTGTATGGCCAAAATGTTCTCACCAGCAGCAGCACTTACCAGCAGAAAGTGAGAGACTCGCACTTAGATATTTGTGTTCACACAAGCAGATCTCCCGGAGAATGTCTGGAGGATCTTTTGATTTCAGTGCATATCTGCAGCAGCTTTAGAGAGAATATCCATTATTCTAATAAGCACTAGGGTTTATTTGGCTGTATACACAGTGTATTACTGCATCCAGCTTCTGATGAGGGAAGCTTAATATTTTTGTTGGTCTCTGAATCAGAAGAAGAAACATATTAATCTCAAATGTTTTACAAATATAATCAGTAGGCTACTGTACTGATTCCAGGAAATAGCCATAGCCTTGTGTATCCAAACTGTTCTCACATTGGCTCCTCTGAACTTTCTGCGAACATTATTCTAGTGGGCCAGTCGGAGAAGGTCAGCAGAAAGAGAGAGGCTTGGACATTAGTGTTCACACAAACACCAGCGCAACAGAACGCCTGGAGGATCCCTGGATTTCAGTGCATGTCTGAAAGCAGCTCGTGACTGCATGGACTGTGTGCTGTGCAAGCTCACATCTTCACTCTGTGACCTGAACAGAGGATTTTCTGCTTAACTGCTTCGTCTCTATTGTTATTGTTATGTTTCTATATACTGTACATCATATTTAATTGAATAAATACTCTGGAGTAGGGTACCTACCACTGGGGGGAGCCAAAGTCGGGCATTATCAACTACCACATATAGTGGCCTTAAAAACAAAATTGTTGCTGAACAGTTTCAGTCAACACATGAAAACTGGATTTTGTTTTGATTGGTTTCACGTGCAATCACAACAAATCATCACATGCACTGACCAATGCCCTGTTCTTTTGTTTTTGCAGTCTCACTGTGTGATTTGGATATTTTGTTTCCCGAGTGTGTTTGACTCTCTTCTTCAGGTTCTGTTTCCTACACAACATTGTGCACTGTGGTCTGGCAAACATTAGTGCCAATTCAATCATTGCCCCCTATAGTACGTATTCCCCTCTCTCCTGTTTGCTTCCCTGAAGTTACATCACAGGCATTACCTCACTGCACAGCACAGCCTAGTCTAAACACACTCACTGTGATGTTGCCATAACAATGTGTTCCACTGGCTCTCGGCTCAGGCCGGCTTGTCCAGCGCTGAGGCAGCCCATCACTCATAAAGCTGTAATGCCTCGAGAAGCAGAAGTTCTCCACCCCCCACCCCCCCCTTTCAAATTGCTGCGATGACGGCAGATTGTTTTTCACGAGGAAAGCGGGGTGGAGAATGGATTCACCAGATGTGCTGTATTAAATAGACAAATGGAGCATGGGAAAGCTCTTTATGAAAATAATGGTGCAATTTGAAAAAGAAGGACTTCAGGGTGGAAGACTAAAAAAGCATTAGCTTTTAGCTTAATGCAAGTCTTGTTGGGTTTGTAGATTCCTGATGACAGAGGCTGAACTTCATGTTTTAAATAAGTCAAAGGCAAAAAAATGATTCTCTATATTGTGCAGACGGAAGTGGTGCTGAAACATGTCAGAAAGCTCAAGTACATAGACGGGCTGCCAAGATTAAGACTGGTTGGTTGTATACATGTATGAATATAAATGATATCACATACTACATATGTGTGTGTGTGTGTGTGTGTGCATGCCTGTTAAATGTACAATAGTTACATCTGAGTTGCAGCATAATCCTCTATATGTGGTAGTAAGAGCTTTGTTTCTGTGGAACATAAAGTACAACTGTCCTCTGCAACACTTTCCAGAAGTCCTCTGTGCCTCATGACTCCAGTTGGGCTCCATTAACAAGTCCCTTCAGGATTTTGGTTCTCTTTTTTTTTCTTAGAAATGGCAACATGGTTTAAGCTGCAAGGCTTTTCTGATTTGACTTTTTAAATTCAAGCCCCACAGATACATTTGGATGGTCCACATTTTGGTCGGTTATTAGTTCCACCCAGATCACAGTATCTCCATTACTCGGTTAGTCAAACACTGGTCGAAGAAGTGTTCATAACAGTAAGTGAAACATTGGTCAGATATGTGGAGTGGGCTGGGAGATATGTTTTGTAAGCACTATGAGAAACAATATGTCCTTGACAACAAGACTTCATGAAGCTGTTTGCAGCTGTTACTAACAATTACATGTATTTCAAACATACAGAAACAGTTAGACATAGTTACTGAAGACAATGATTCTTTCCATTGTTTGAGTTTGAACAATTATTTACTGTTTGGTGTCTTGCCCAAGCAAAAAGGAGTAAGGGATCAAACCACATAACTTCTGGTTAGTGGACGACCCGCTCTATCTCTTGAACCCCAAGTCCATACGCCCCCACACCCCACTCATGGTATTAAGCATTTTATGAAAGCTCTGAGTATTGCCGCATTTGTCGATGTTTTCAGAAATGGTGGAGCCCACTGATAATTTTTCATTGGCTGATATGTTAATGTTATTCTGGTCATATAGAGTTTTATCTTTGTATGATTTGTCTGAAGAAAATGTTGATATTCCACTCCACAGTAGTTGGGGACATGTTGAAGAAAAGAAATTATAGAGATTTTAAGAATTTGACAAGACAGAAGTTGCAGTTTGTTGACAATTAAATAATTTCTAGTGTATGTGCCACTTTCAAGGGGGATCAGATCTGCCTGTGTTACAATGAGGAATGCATCTTCTCTAGGTCCCTTAAAGTAAAGGACGTTTTTGTTTACTTTGGCAAGGGGGAACATTTGGTTTGAATGTACGTGAATTTTTTTAGAAAATACAATGATGTTAATTAAACCATAGATTTGAAATATAATAATACATTTTAAATAAATATTTGCTTCTACATTTGACTACCCCCCCCCCACTCATTAAAACAAATTATTCTTTTGTAATTTCGCCAACATCTTTACATCATATCATCTTTTCATTCAGACATTATGACTTTATATTTCCTATATTATATTTCCTGCCTGCTTGCTTGCTAAATGTTCTACTTGGAGACTTTGATGTTGCCCAGCAGAAGTGTTCTCACTATAAGCATAACGTCTTCATGATGTTGTAACTGTGTGCACATGAGTTCAGTGTGAAGGCAGCATAAAGTGATATTTTGCGGTTACCACACAGTGTTTAAAAGTTTTGCCTCAACCTTGGTGTCTGCCTCTATGTCCGAAGCCTGGCTGTAACAGAATATCCCTTTTAAGCTATGAACAAGAAATATATAATACAAATCTTATCTTTTTGGATTCTGATTTATTCTCATTTTGAATTTTTTGGTAGTAATGTGTGCTGCAGAAAAATGCTGTTCACTGTCCCTTCAGCGTACTTGTGCACACACACACACACACTGATTGTCTGAACTGTTGCTTTAAACTTCTCATGTGTACATTTTGTGAAGATGCTGCTGAAAATCTAAAGCACAAGTTTTCAGACACAGACCTACACTAACCGATCAGTGAACCAATAACTTGGAGCGTCCCCACAGGGTACGTCATGTGTATCAGTGAGGAAGACCATGACCATGGTGTCAACTTTCTTAAGCTCTTAAGGAAAACACACAGTATCAATTAAAAGCATTAAGTTGTGTGCTTTAGGGCTCAAACAGTGAAGAATATTGGCTTTTAAAGAAAATACAAAGACCGTCCTGCAGGACTGATGAATGAGTTCATCAGTGATGAATGAGTTCAGCAGTCCTGCAGGAATGCTCAACTCAGTCCTGCAAATACTGATATGCTGAGAATCTCATTTTCTAAACTTGTTTTTCTGTGCATGTGATTGTTTGCTTGTTAATTGTTGCTCAACTTGATCATATTTATTTATATTATTATTAGTTTTAAAATTATTAATTACAGAGCTGTAATGAAACCTGATATCTCACCCAATTACCAGTGTCTGACATTTTGCTTGACATCCTACCTTCTCACAATAAGAGTCTTGTTGGTGCATTTACGGTTTGCCTGGAAAATCAAACTCCGGGAAAGAAAGACTGAGAAAACACAAGTCTTTTTAAGGGAACATAATTGCGCTTGTGTTATAAAGTAACATTTGAGGAATAAAAACACAACATTACTAAAATCTCACCCATGTGTTGACAATCACCCTCATTTTGAGTGGTCAGAGCTACCACCAACATAGTTGGAGCATGACCTGTACAGGCTGAGATAGGCTGTTGACACACCACCCTTTCCACACAAAGCACCATACCTCCAACTTTGCAAACTAATCCTATTTATTGATGAAAGGGTTACCAGACTAGTTACAAATCTGTCCACTATGTTCGTTGGGGGGGAATGTTATCGACATAACAAAATACATGAATTTGGGACTGACCAAGAAGCACTTAATTTGAACTCACTGCTCTATGCCATCTTGTTGATGACGTCATGCGGCTGCTACAAAGATTTTAGATAGCAGAGCTGTAATATCTTTGGCTGCTATGTGTCTCGCTGAGAGAGGTGATGTCCTTTGCCTGATAAATGTATTTGAGAGGTCTGTCAACTCGTTCCTGCATGCTATATTATCACTGGTCAAGTTGACTGTTCTAGTCAGACCAGAAGGACCATCAGGCCACAAAGAAATGTACCAGTGCTCCGGATGTGCAGCCCACCACGGGCTATAACAACAGCAACTGATTGTAGTTTCACATTCGAGACATACACCATAGGTGGCTCTCCTGCTACTGTGCTATGCTAGCTGTCCATGCAATGCTAAAGCCCACAATGAAACAAATGAACACACATTAGGTTCACCAAATGTCTCGAACTCATCCTAAAGTTTGAGGTCAGACAGATTCTGACAACATATATATGATACATTTATTTTAAAGTTTAGACTTTGCTCCCAAATATGTTAAACTTTTAAGGGACTCTCACCTTTGTTGCATTTGAGAATTACAGCACATTCAAATCATCCCGCCTTCCTCCAATGCCCCACCCACTCGTTCCCATCCGCTGTGTTTTATTTAAGAAACTTTATTTACACAAGCAGACTTACAACCATCCCGGTGTTTTTATTTTTTTGAAGAAACTTTATTTACAAGCAGACTTACAACCTACTGCCTCCGCGCACGCACGGAGCGGCTGTTTCAGTACGCCGTGGACCACTTTGGTCTGCCATCGTCAGTCGCTACGGTCGCTACTCGCTACTGTCTGCCGTGGAATCAAAACAAACCCTCTAGTTGAGGACGCGCCTTGATGACGTGGGCCCGAATGCGCCACAAGAAGCAGACGGAAAACCTGCATGTCTATGCAGCAAACAGACAGGCCTGTCGGCCAATAAGGTCCTTCGGTCCGAAGAATTTTATTGGTTGAAGTTTTCACTAAATATTATGAGAGTGAAATAATTGTTTGTTTTTACTCCTGGTGGGTCTGTCTTGCATTTTAGAGTGTCATTACCTTATTAATACCTATTTAACCTTATCCAAAAAAAGTGTAAAAATGCAACAAAGGTGAGAGTCCCTTTAACTTGGTATGTGCAAGTTTTTACTTGTACATACCAAGTTAAACATGATTGTGTGATATTTTTCCATATTTGACCGTAATAAAATCGTAATGTAAGCTGATTTGCTTATTTGGCAGGAAGGGCAGGACATGTTTACAACAGGTTGTTTGGAGCAAATAAAGACACATTCATCTTGAGTCCCAACATCTATTAGTTGTTAGACAACTTGTAGTCTATAATTCTACACAGTGTGATTCATGTCCCCTCCATACATTCAGTGCCAGTGCAGAAAATATTGTGTCCTATTTGTAGTGAGATGGACAGAAAGCCTCTGATGTTGAAGAAGATTTCTACAAAATAGTTTGTATCACTAGGGCGACTGCATTGATTGTGATGTGACCTATGTTGAAACTGTCCATCATGAGTTGGATGGTGCTGTCGGAGCTGTAGTGCTGAATCAGTGGAAGACTTGTTTAACTCGAGTACTGAACAGCATTCAGATGTGTTTGTGCTGATTCAGTCCTTTTGTCATCTACATATTCTATGCTGCATTACCCATCACAGCAACAATGTAATGGACTGCTTCACAAGTGCAACTTTTAAATGTCTCCCTGCCCTGTTCATAAATGAACTGAAGCTAGTAGATTGCTGAAAGTTCGGACATCAATCCTGAATGATGTGCTTTGTTGGACACAAACTATAACATTTGAAGTCTGTTTACTGATCATTTAAAGCCGTAGTTGCAATCTTTTTTATGTTTTACAAGGTTTTGTGTGGAGAAACAAGTGTTTGCATATGACCCCTTCTATTTATTTTCAAGATTGAACTTATTTGTTGTTGTTTTTTCTTTTTTAAATGAGACACTTCATGGCTCCTACGAGTCACATCTGTTTTGCAGAAGTCAACTTCCTCCTAAGGCTCCCAAAGACTTGATAGCTCTGTCAGGGTTAAACACATAGCTTGAACACACGGACACATACACACACACACACACACACACACACACACACACACACACACACACACACACACACACACACACACACACACACACACACACACACACACACACACACACACACACACACACACAGAGACTATGATGAGTCAAATTGAGGGTTGCTAATTATAGCCTGGGGAAAGTTTTGCCTTTTTGCTCGTCATCAGCTCTCTTTGGGAAGAGGAGAAAAAGAGAAGCTGTTGATGGGGGGTTGATGGGAGGTGGGTGGCGGCTTCTTTCTCTCGGCATCCGGCCTGTCCTCTTCCTCAACCGTGCATGCTCATCATGCACGCTCGTTGCATCTGGACCTCTTCAACAACCCCCACCCCTCAAGCTCTGCCCCCTTCCACTGCTGACAGTATATTGTCTTTCTTTTTGGTTTCACAGCATGAGGATATGTTTTTTTTATTTATTTATCCGAGTTGTCCTTTCCTCCATTGAATAGGCTATTCTTCTTTTCTCGTATGGGAGGGTCTGGCTGCCTGTTGTCCCACAGCATACAGAAGGAATATATGATCCTGTGTTGTACTGAATAATTTAAAGGTTTTATTTGAAACGGCATGATCAAGAAACTGATTCTCTGTTATTTGTCTGGTGTTATTCTATATGTGTAAAGGTCAACTGATCACTAGAGAAGACCCAATACAACACTATTTTTGTCCATCTCTCATTTCTTTTTCTCTCTGTAGACTATTCAAGTTTTTTTTTTATTTATATTGGTTGCTACTGAATATGTTAAGCTTAAAAACAATCTAATATATCCATGTAAAAAGCTCAGTTGTATCCTAAAACAGCTGGATACAGTGTTTTTTATTAAATATTATTTAAAGAGGCACATTTGCTGGGCATTATTTTCAGCTGAGGATTCATCCACATATTCTCCACTGAGATTCAGTCACAGTGTGTCTGTGACTGAAGCAAGTGAACATTGTCAGTGTGTGTGTGTTCATGGAAATGAAGGAACATGTCCCCCAGTGAAACAGGTTGGCTCTCTGATATGTTTAAAAAATAAATAAATAAGCATGTACCGATTCCCAAATGTCTGGGTCAGATATTAGCCCTATAGTGGATATAAGTGATATATAAGTGAACGGTCACACATCTGTTATCTTATATCGATGGATTGAATTAAGCTAGCATAACAATCAATATGTATATGGTAGCAGGTTAGGCTAGGCAAGAAAAGCTAGGCTAACTAGCATGCAGCACGATATCCTATAGGCTACACGAAATGGAAATGTTGTTCGGGGATGGAGAACCAAAGCTCACGAGTTATGTGCCCACTCTGTACAGTCCGATTTTCTGACACGTCCCGACTGCTTAAATGGTGCATTGCGTCAGTTAGTCCAGTCGAGCTACGGACCAGTTTTTATTTATCAACCAAGAAGTCAAAGTTTGTTTGCTAAACATGCTAACAAAGGAGAAACACGCTGCCCTGATCATACAAGTCATGGAAGTGGATAGGAGGACATGGGCATTTGGTTTGGCTGTTTTGCAGAAATAAGTAAAACTGTTTGGGGCTATGGTAAATTGATCATAACAGTCTATACTGTCATTACTTCCAGCCATGAACTCAATTTCCTACTATTGTGTTTAGCCATTTTGCACGGACTCAGTGAGGGCGAAGGTGTGGATTTTGGGTGAATCGACTCGTGACTCTGCTTCAACTGAGCCTGATGAGGGCCAGCCAAAGTTGTGGACATGTAAGAAATACACCGAACCGGTTGGATAGTTGTGAAAATCGATTGGACTCTAAAATAGGTCGCAGGACTCCGAAATTGGGTGAAAATTGGCATGATGTAAGTAAAAAAGCCCTCTATCAAATATAGAATATAATGCTCTACAGTCAGCAGTGAAACATGGAAGGGAAGAGTGGGTTTCTTAGAGACGCCAGTTTGCAATTGTAGCTGAACTGATGTCATGGGAAACAAATAGGTCTCAAGACAGTGATATGCTCCCACTGAAATGTTTAAATAGGCACACTACCATTTATAAACAAATATCTTCACACAAAACATTGAGGAAATTTATTTTATTTCAATTGGTTTGGAGAAAAATCAAGCTCTGTTCAGAGTAATAAGATATATTAGATACATAGACAATACTTGGTGTAGAACCACATTTACAAATACCACCATCAGTCTGATTCTACTTAATGCAATGTACTCTTCACTGTGAATTGCATAAAACAGATTTGTATGAACCAAAAAATGTGCATAAACTATCAACATGTGTTTACTCAGATCTTCATCCACGGCGGCGTCTGTCCTTGTTGATATTTAGTCTGCACTCGCAGAAGGAAATTTATCTGGCAAAGCTGCATGGAGGCTTTCACTTCTTCTTCATGTAAACATGTTTCATGTGCTAGGCAACACTCTGTGATTATGTGTCTACACACACACACACACACTGTGTATGCATATGTATGACACCCCAGCGTGCTTATGTGGCCTTAGGCTGTGGGAATGATATAGGCAGCTAGTTAGCGCTCACCCCTTCCCCTTAACCCTCTTAAAGACTGACTGCATCTCCCCCAAACACTACCATCGAGACTGACAGAGCCAAAATGTCCTACTCGTGGTCATTTGCCCAAAGGATGCTGGCTAAGCATGAGAAGAGGCATATTTAACATTTTGTCTTTGTCGGATAGATATAAAATTGTATAGAGTACCTCAGGCCAATTTCCAGCAATTTAAATCTTTTATTTCACCCATAAGCACTTCACTAACGTAAATTCAATCACTTAACAGCTTGTGTATGCAGGTACAACTCTCTAAATCATTCCTTAAAGGGAATGTACACTCAAACAAAGCACATATGGCTGTTGAAACACTGAGTTATATGAATAAAAAGTAGTTAAGCATCTTAATTTAGTCAAATATGAGTTGTTTATTTAGTATATTGTTGTGTGCTGCTCCAGCAAACCTTTTTTTTAGCAGGAAGATTTGGATTTTCTGATTAACGTAAATCAGATGTCAAGAGGTAGGCTATTTTCTGTAGGCGTTTTTAAAAAAAACCTGAATTGACTACACAGGACTACTTTTATACAAGAAAATAGTCATTTATGGCCATATTCAAGGCAAATCCTTTGTAAAAACATTGTGCAGCAGTAGCAGCTCCTTTGCAGAACATATTGTTGAACTTAGAGGCTAAATATTGTGCATTGAACAGATGCTGTAAATATGAATTGATATTATTGTGAATATTGTGCATTGAATAGATAAAGTTGCACAACTGCCTTTATTTGTGTATATTTATGCTTGTACATTAAGCCTTTAACAGAAATTGCAAAAAATGATAAATATGACCCTCAATGGGTCTTTGGAACATATCAGGGTGGAAAATCTCGGCTTACATTTAGGATATAAAAGTGATCTTGTGCTCGAAAAGGTTGGTGACCACCGCTTTAAAGATTTTCTAGTCTAATACCATGATACCATGTGGACTTTTAGATCACTTGTAACACTTTTGTGTTGAAAATGTATTAGAATGAAAAAAAAATTGCTACTTGTAGATACATTGCAGTAAAAAAAGAAGAAACAAAGTGGGGGTGGACATTAGAGCTTGACGCCTCTTTCCTGTGTTTGCATGTTCTCAGGACCCCTGTGTGGTGTCGGGGCATGGTGGCTGGAGATAAAGCTGGGGAACAGGGGTGTAAAAGCCTGAAGCTGTTGGTCCAGAGGATCGTCCAGAAGCAGGATGCAGCCGTGCTATCACCCTGCTTCCCGTGTGAATAGAAACCCAGATCCAGGCTCTGTTCTGTGGATCCCCTTCACACACACACACACACCCACACACACCCACTTACACAACCACCAAATCCCCCAAACCCGACCAAACCCTGGCACTACACATCTAGCTTCTGCAGCCCTCTGCTGTCCTCCCCCTTGTCTCCGCTTTCCTCTCTGGCCCCTAATTGCTTTTATGCCTTTATTCTCACAGTGTGAGAAGTTTGACAATGTACATAAACGAAATTCCAGAATAGCAGCGGGATATGGAAAAAACACATGTGGAAGCAGTTTGCTGCCCCTCTGGAGAGGACTGGGAATCTGTACTTTTATAGATTTGTCCTGAGCAGAGGAGGATGCTGCTATTAAAGCTTAGGTCCCACTTCCACTTGTTTGTGCATTAGAGAGGCTACATCCTTGCTTTTCAGGCCTTGTTGCACTATACAGGGCTTTGTTTAGAGGACCAACCACCCCATGTGTTTGTCCCTGATTTATGGAGCTCCTTGTATAACTACTCTTCCCCATGCCAATTCACTGTGGTAATACAAGCTGAAAATGTTCTCTGTCCAAGCAAAGTGAGATCCTCACGAAGAGTGCATGGGCACGGACCACAAACGATTTGGAAACAGTCTTCCACCTGACAGTGATTAGTGTTGGGCTGTTCTGAGCTGCTCTGTCAGGTCTGTGTGTGCGTGTGTCTGTGTGCGTGTGTGTGTGTGTGTCTCTAGTTGCTCTGAATGGTCACGCTCAAAGGCAAAGTGACAAGCTGTCGTAGAAAGAGGGGGAACTTTTAAATCTAGAATAAGAGGCCCACATTTCTACACCGTCTCTCCTACATTATAGTCATAATGTTGCATTCGATTGTTCACAGGAAAAGTGGGAGAAATAGTTGTGTTAAAAATGAAAAGAAAGCTAAAGAGAAGAGTACAAACTCTGGCTCCTTCACAGCTTGACGTGGGTGTAACCGTTGGATCACGCATTTCAGAAAGTCATCGAGCCTGTCCGAACTTGGAACGGTGTAGGAAGGTGGGGTTTCAAAGCTACTTGTCCATTCAACAAGCAGCTCTGATGTATCAGTCAGCCTTTATACATATGAGCTAAAAGCCTGATAGTATTTTTATTTTTATTAAATATACCTCCTGGAATAATTCAGAGGTTACTGAATTACAAATAAAACTATGCACAGGGTTAAAATGACAGAACTGACTGCTTACATGGAAACCAGTATTCTGGCTATTGATCTTATTCTGAATAACATTTTATAATTTGATTATGGTACTAACCTTAACCCTAACCCTAATTATATTTATATTGCCATTTACATTTGACAGAATATTGTCTGATTATGACTCATGTCATTACTCATTATATACAACATTATTCCATCAGTTTAAACTCCCTGAAATGTTAAATGTAGGACCGTGTATCATTCGGGGTATTTTCCTTCTAATTTTGCTCCAGCTAAGTATGTTTTACATCATTTGCTGTAAGTCTTCAGTTTACATGATAGTGTCTTATTTATACTATTGGCTTATTCAGGTTGATGTCAGAATATAGATTTTCATGTAAATGGAGTCAGTGGCAACTTTCTTTCTCTTAGAAATATGGAATACTATTGGAAAGTGGTAATAAATTGAAAAGTAAAACCTAAATAACACTGAGAATCAGTTAACACAGAGACACAGTTTTTAAAATACATAAAATCAAGAATTCAAACATTTCTCTAAGCAGATGAATTGATGACATGGACATTAAAAAAATGTCTTTAGAAAATAAGTGAAAAACTGATATGTATGAGTGAAACTGAGATCTGGATAACAGTGATGGTTTTTTGTCTCTCTGAGAAGTATTGAATTACATTATATTGAACAAAACACAGAGTGGCTGATTGTGACACTTGACACTAATATTTCTCCACAGCAGCTACAACAATAGTTCTCAGATAAATACATGAGGGAATTGATGTAGCAAACATTGATACTATTTCTGTCAAATAGAGAAACAGTGGTACTATGTTTTTCTAATTGGAAAATATTTATTTAAAGTCATATCTCAAAGAATGAGAATGATGAAATGGAGAGGTACAACCTAATTTAAAACTAGCAAACTAGAGTGATACTTAAGTTAAAAAAATGAAACAAATGGGTCATTTGCAAAAAGCACAGGATAATATTTTGACAGGTAGCCTAGGTATTAAATGTGTGTGGGAGTGTGTGAGGGATTTTGTACATAATATCATTGGATTAGGCTGTTATTCAGCTATCTCCAGTTTTATTTGCCAAAAACAGCAGATTGATCCGTCTATTGCTTCCATACAAATTCAGTGGGAGCTAAAGGATTTCATTATCCTAAATACTATCGAGGAGCCACTGTGACTGATCCATAGCAGGTGGAAAAAACCTTGCAAACAGCGGAATTATGGGTGTATGTGTGGGCCTATGCTGACAGATTAATATCCCTAATAAATCCCTTTAGCAGTAGATTAACCTTGTTTAAAATAGCTTTATGAATGCAATGTAAAGGCATTCACTAAGGATTTATATAATAAAGCATTCTGAGTAGCAGTGTGGGCACTGTTAACTGTCTTTCTAGAACAGTTCCATTGACATATTCAGCAGTTTGGCATTTGGGCACATTGTGTCTTCTATACCTTTGTCTCCCTCCTCACTCCCTTTGACCAAATGCAGACTGGCTCAGAGTCATGTCCTGTTTGATGCTGTTTAAACACCAGAGAATTTGACTCTCATCTCTCTGGTTGTCAGAGTTGACGGGGAAAGCTGGGGAAGGAGATTAGCTGGTAAAGGTACAACCAGCTCCAGATGTGGGTCTGGGAGTAAATCCTTCCCAGACAGTATAAATCTGTTGACTTGGGCCATAAAAACAGGTCTTCCCTGTGTCTTCAGTGGCATCCCACAACCTCTTGGGTCATTGAGATTGCTGCTCTATCTTTAACCAGTAAATAGCCGGCACCGCGTCCTTCCAGCTGGACCAGTAAAAACATTCCTCAGAAATGCTTCTTTCACGACAAGATTGTTTTACATGTTATCATCTGCATATTTCTGCGCTTTCCTGTTTAATTTGTAAAACATCTTAAATGAGTCTTTGGAGGCATAAACTTAATGGTAAAGCTTCTTTAACTTTTTATCAATTTCGTTCAATTGACTCATGTCTTTAACATCGGCTTTGGGAACTCATGCTTTTATCCAGATTTAAAATCTCACCATCTCCGCTCTTATTCCCAACTTCCATTGCTGAGTCTGTGATGCCAAAAATGTGCTTCCAATCTCAGGATATTAGCATGGGGGACAACAGTTTCTGCTCACAGCCTATGAGGGCTGTTTGAGGAAACATTCACTGACAGCGAGCTCAGAAACTATGAGCCACAACAGGCAATCATGCTTTGATAATCTAGCTCCGCACAGAAACTTTACTGTTAGAATTACCAGTGGAACAACTGCAATTAATATTTAGTTTTCACAAGACCAGGATCTAAAATGATCTGATTCAGTCCTACATATACATTGCTCATCTGGCGCATTTGACAAAAAGGTTTCTGTCTTCAATGTTACTTCCAAGTGGCCCATGTGGCCCAATGAATATGTGCAGTAGTGCTACTTCCATCACACCACTGACAAGCAGTAAATCTGGGGCTGCATGTTTATGAATGCTATGTTAGCATATGTAAAATGAAAAGGCATAAAATATGTAAAATCTCTGCAGAACTTTTTCAGCATTAATCTCATTTACTTATGATATATTTCTATTTTGCTACATTATAAATCCAAATTGTTACAGAATAAAAGGTATTTAGAGCCAATTGCAGGTCACAGGTGTAGGTGGTCATGCAGAGTCCTACAGTTCTCAGTCAGGTTCACTCATCACTCCTCTGGATGCATGTATGGTTATGGTTATTATGGTAGTTTTAACTAACTTCAGCTAACACATGGATTATCTTCACACCAGGTTGCCTCTTGATTGGAAGACTGTGGTTAACAAAGCTTTTTCAAAAGACAGAGGATGAAAGCAACAGGGTCGAAGAAGAGCTTTAGGCTTTTTTAGGTTTTAAGCTTGCTAGCTTTTCCCCAAAAGCATAAATGAAATATGGTTATATGGCTGCTGTTTGTAATGAATAATCATACTTTTTCACGTAGATTGAGTTTCTTCTAGTTTTTTCCTTTCTTTTTGCATCTTTCGCGTTTTAGAAAAGTCATCAACATGCCCACTCACCTGCACCTAATCCTACGGATCGGCTTCTTCTGACTTTCTGCAGACTATACTATACTATACTAGGGGACTGGTTGCAGAAAGTCTGGAAGTTAACACTTTGACATTTGCTTTCACACGTTTAGCCCCTCTGGAGAATGTTCATTGAATATCTGAATGCAGTTGTAGAAAGCCCTAGTTCCTCCATGGACTTGGCTGGTTATGTTAAGTGCAATAAGTTTCAGATGAGCTGGTCTCTAGACCCTGAACTGGAAAATGACAGTGATAAACCATTTTTCATGCATTTAAAAACTGAACATGTCTATTGTCACTGCACCATCAGTCACCTCCATAAAGACCATAAAGAAGGTCTCAGTTCAGTAAGAGATATTGGCGTGCTCACAATTCATGACAGAGCTCTCCATTACATCAAGTTTAAATCCTTTGAGGGTACTTTTCCCGGTCACACACACATGTGGAGTTGGAGCACAAAACCTCCCAAAAAAATCAATTGGTTTGGTTTAAGCAGAACATCAAACATCAGTGATTCACCGGCAGCAGGACAACAGTGTGGTCACTGGGTGATAATGTTAAGTATTCTTGCATACAGTGTCATACAGTTGACCACATTGACCTCGGTCAGAGGAGTCTCAGAAGACATCTTCAGGTTTCTTTCTTTCCAGATCATAAATCTTATTGTCAAAAAAGTGAGGTTGGTTCATTTGTTTAAAATACTGTAGATCCAGGTCTATTAACTCTGAGTCATTCTGCCAATGTGCCTGTATTTCTCATAGGAAAACAATGCTTAATCTAAATCGCCTGGTGCACATCCAAGTTATCTCTGTTGAACCACACCCCCTGAACCCTTCATATAAACAGATCACTCGGCCCTTATCACCAAAAGCTCTCCAGGCATTAAGGTCTGTGTTTTCTACTTCTATGGTTCTGGGCTTTCCTCCTGAGATATGTTTTCTTTTTGTTTATTTCATTTATGCCTATGTCACGTGTAGGCAGTCACTCTGGCTTTTGCGACTCAAGTTTTTTTAATAAAATTACTCTTAAATGCTGTTGAAACACTTTTTGTACAAAATATGAACATCTAAAAACGCTTCTATTTTTAAATAAAGACATTACTGCACAAAATCATTGAGCAAGTTCACTATCTTAAAGCTCACTCCTCAGACACCGCTGGTCATTTTGTTTGAGGAACTAAATGGGAGCTGGCTCTGGTCCATGTATCGCTGCCAGATTTGGCAGGGATTAAAAGCGTATTGGGTCAGCCGGAGCTGTTAATCAGTTCCTGTGCCCAGCACTAACTATAAGCTGGTGTCGGCCTCTATAATAGGTGTGGAGTGGTGTATCTCAGTTTATCGTGATATAAGTCCACTGCCAATGCGTGCTGGATTCCAGGAGGTGGTCTGAGGCCTTTTTGGCAGCCTTGATAACATCTTCCTCCCTGTGCAGAGGTTGTGGTGTTTGATACTCACTGCTTGACTCTCCATCAAACAATTCTTCCAAATATTTCTATTTTCTTAAGGTCCTTTACCTTTTCTGTGCCAATTGCAAGGCCTAGAAAAAACTGAAAGTATTAATGAATGAGCATTAACATTTGAAATCGATTTTTAGTAGACAGTTTGTGTTCTGAGAGGGCTAGGACGACTGCGGTTAATAAGCATTTGTGTTTGCTCAACTCTATTGCCAGCCCAGAACACAATATAAACAACCTTTATGTCAAATACAGCTTTTACATTTCATTTGAATTATTTTGGTCACATCCCATTAGTCCTTGTACTATATAATAAATGTTCACTTACAAAAGTTCTGTATAACAGTAGCTGAAAGACATTGACTTGTCATGTGAGCACCTTCTCAGCAGGTGTAGCTGTTTGCTGTGAGGCTACAGGGCTCAGTAGATTCTTGACCTCTTCAGGTTAGAGCTAAGACCTGCACATACTTTCCAACTGATTTATTCTTTTTGTTTTTAGAACATAGGACAATGGCGAGATAATTATTTTGGACAAAAAGACTTTGAATTTGTCTACCAACAGGACCTGGTTTGAGTCTCATGATTCCAAGTATAGAACCCTGTAATGTATTATATATATGTTTATATTTATATTAATTTAAGTAAAGACAAAACTATAAACAGAAATATGAAAATATTGTGTAAAGTACAGTATATTCATGTTATGGAATACTAATTTAATGAAATTTGTGAACACATTCTTACGGTCTTAAACTAAATGTAATCATTGAATTTAATAATTGTCATAATATTTTGGTATAACCATCTTTGTTTTTTCCTCCCTTTTTTTCACTGCATTATGACATTTCCCTCATAACTTACATTATGATGGTAATTAACTAAAGTCAATTCAGGTTTTTATTTATTGAAGAACAATGTCAATGGGCTATGATTGCAGTAAAGCAAAATCTGTTATGGGGGGCAACTAGGCTTGATAAAAATAGTAATTATATATGTATATAATATATATTTATAATATGCTTATTTATAAACTGAAAATGTCCCCCTGTGACAGAGAATACATTTGAGTAACATTAACTAGAAGTAACAAAAGTGACATTTTCTGGTTGTGTTCATAAAAAATAATAATACCATGTTACTCTAACTAATAATGAATTAACACAAAGCCTGATCTTAAGAATTTAAGTCAGAGATTGAGTCTTGAAGTTGCTTAATGCAACCCTAATACCCCTCCCCTCTTCTCCCCTTCCCATCCAAACATGGAACTATGGTAGCCTTGATATTTAAATGTAAAATGTCCTAATTTTTTTATATTTAATTTGACAGTATTTTCCAGTTTATTCAAGTTACTTCTTTATCTAAACTTAACAATCTGCATTTGCTCTAGCAGCACTATTTCCATGCTGACACTGAGCCTGTCCTGCACCGTGTTTTTTCATGTAGTCGAGCTCTGGGCATTGCACCGGGTCTGTAGTAGTATTTTTTTGAATCAATCTGCAGCAGCTGACACTTTGAACAAGTGTGGAGTAGACAGAACTGTGAATGGAAATGGAGGATTTGTGTCAGATTCAACTGAGTCACTATAAAGTGGCGTGCCTTCCTCCCTCACCTCCCCACATCTGGACACGGTTAAAATTCCTCACCGCTCATGCACGCACATGCACACGCAGACAAAAGCCCTGCTACATGTCTAGCTTTGAGGATACTGTAGATACAACAGTTAAGGTGCAGCTGTTTCTTTTATAAGGTCCAGATAGAACCCTCACACACCTCAGTTAAATCCAACTATGTGTGTGACACAGTATGTATATAGTATTAGGAATGGAGCCTCCAGGGAATAATACACTGCCTGAGTTCAAGTAGCAGCCACACGACTTCCCTCCATATCTCCTCAGAACACAGACCCAGTCCCACAAACACATCCCTGAGTATCAGTCCTGAAAATGACCTTTTGTCTCAAAACTTTAGATCAGCATTTATTCCTATTCTTTAAGATGTTTAAAGTTATTTTAAACAACACTGACTCACTGCTGCAGGAAGTGGGAGCATAAAGCTTCCACTGCATAAAATGAAACTTTGATGTCTGCATTGAATATTTAGTATTTTACTTAATATTTCATAATTAGCATGAGAGTTACTTTAGAACAATGGCTTTGATGTTCAAGGCTTCCTGAAGTTAGATCTATGAGAAGAGGAACGATATTTCAAAACTAATATTAGTTACAACTTCAGTCTGACAGATGCATCACTTTCTTTAGGCTACATCCAGAAAAATACATTTTCATTTTGAAATGGTATTTTAAAATGTGAACATTCTCAGTATAGTTTAACTTTTAAACAACTTCCTGCAGCTTGTTGCTTAGTTGCAGAAAATATGTATGAACAGAAATGTTGAAAAGTAAGAGCATGAGGTGGAACCATTACAGTAATGCCTGGGCTACACTGGGTGTGTGTGCAGAACATGACGGCTGCGTCTTGCGCACATCTGTTGTTTGCGCACACAGGGAGCGTGTCTGCTGCGTGCCTGCGGTGGAGCTGCTATATGGGTTTCTGGTATGAAACCTTACTGTATATCTTCTGGTCCTGCAATAACAGTAACAACCTTGCTAAAATAAAGGATTGGATTCAGTCAACAGAAACACTGGAGTGCTTTTACTTTAAAACTGTTACAGGAAACATATTTTTTTGTCACATATTCAACTGATAGGAAAATAAACCATGGTGACAAATCCTTTTCACACACGGAAAAAAGGCTCACACACGTGATGCACATCTCGGCCTATTAACACGGGCAGGAAAATTAATACCAAGACGTTCCTCCGGCATAGTTATTTGTTTTAAAACCATAACTGCAAAAATCAGTGTGGACGTGGCCTCGCTTGACACATACAAGTCAATGCATTAAGTACAAAGCTGCACTCAGTTTAATCCAAAATCTCAAAATGCTTGACTGTTCCGTTTGGACCTGAATTCATAAATGTTATTTGCATTTCGAATGCAGTGAGCCATCAGCACCAGAGTTGGAAAAGTCACCTGAATATATAAGTGTGAAGAGACTTCCTCACCCCGTCACTGAGAGAGTGAGAGGAGTATTCAGCACCTCCAGTGTGGAGCCTCTCCTGCCGGCGCTGCAGAGGCGGGTTGAGGGACCACTCCCCCGTCCCTCGGCTGACCCCGGTTTGAAGCCAATCTGTCAGAGAGTAAGGGCCTATAGCTCTGGGCGCATACCACCGTAACAATCCCCACTCTGTTTACCTGTGAACTTGAACTCCATTCACAAACTGGTGGGACCAGTGCGTGTGTGTGCATGTGTGTGTGTGTGCGGGTGCATGTGCAAGTGTGTGGAAACAGTAGCTGTGTGCAATGTTACAGTTTGCAGGTTTAATCTGTGCAAAGCCTTTGAACTGGCTGCTTGAACAAATAAATGTAAGAAGATGTCTTGTTCTCCATCACTCTTCATTAGCCCTGTCTAAATATTTGCAGCTCCATGATACATTTTACTCACAAAGCAACTGATAATCTGGAAAAATAACAACCACAATAACTAAAATACTATTGCTGTGGTTCCGAAGGTAGAGAAAGTTACAAAATCAAGTCAGGTCAAAGCAAATTGCCACACGGAGCGACAGAAAAAACGATTTAAGACACTGAAATGATAATAAAAACGATCAAAATGTAAAGAAATACAAAATATACAAAAAACGACAGTAAATACTGTTAGCAATATATACAAAGCTAACAGTGAAGTGAATTCATTGTCTAAGGAAGCAGTGCGGGTGCAGGTTGGAAGCAAAGTAAAATTAGACTAATGTTTAAGGGAGCGACCCGACAGGCATTGTGCAAAGCAGAAGTACGTCACACTACATTGTGCATGTAGAGAATTTGCTTTGAGTGGTCTAAAAGACTGGAAAAACACAGCTGTAGCCATAAATACACTCTATTTACCATTACAGTGAAATCTGATGAGGCGTGAAAGACAAGCAGTTGGACAATCAAAGGGGTCTGAGCACAGTTCATCAGTTCAGCCCTTTTGAACTTAGGACAGACCAAGGCTAGTTGTTTCCTCCTGCGTCCAGCCTGTGCTAAACTAATCCCATCCTTAGTCCCTGGACTGAGATCCATCTGAACATTTCTTTTTTAGTAAAATAAACAAATCAGTTTTTTCAAAAAATATAACACCAGTTTCTTGAGCGTTATATTCATGTTATGAATTTGAACAGATAAACACAGGTCTCCGGGACATTACATAAAACGAGAATCCAATCCAAACTGAGGAAACATTCCAGGAAACACGGGAAAAGCAGCTTTGAGCTTTAATTTTGGCTGTTTCTATTTCAGTTCCACTTTCCCATATACAAGTGCACACGCTGTAATTTGGTGTGTATTATTAGTTTCTCACTGTGTTTCCTTTTATATCTCCATAAACATTTGTAGAAGACCACCAAACACAAGTTTACTGCTAAAGGCTGTACAAAAAAAGAAAGAAAAAACAGACCAAAAAACATAGAAATCTACTAGACACCCTTTTGTCTCCCTCCAGCCATACACGCACATACTTCTTGTGTTTCCCCCCCACACATACACACACTGGCCCTTCACTCTCAGTGCTGATTTCGCAGCAGACATTTGAGGTAATGCCCTGGTAAACAATATCTTTCTCTGTGGTGCACAGCTATTAAGCAGGGAATAAATGAATCAAACATCAAAATAGTTGGTGATGATTGATTTTCAGTTGATTAACCAATTAATCAGGTATTCGTTTCAGTTCTTATACCCACAATGAAACCTAATAGCACAGGCAACCTGCTGTGTAGTGAGTTACTGTCCTCTGACGTCATAAGTGTTATTTAAATCTCTGGTTTGTTGTTCATATTAGACGTGTGTAGTTAGCCTGAGTAGTAAAGGCCCCCTGCTTGAAAAGTGAAACTAGGACCATTCACAGAAAATCAAACTCAAACTGTTTTAAGATGTGCAGTGAGAACCTCATGATATTCTCCGGAGGGGCTGTATGTGAGGATACAGCAGGACATTCACGGCAGGATTCACTGTAAGCGAGTAGGTGTGTTAATGATGTTTCTAAAACGCAACAGCAAAAATAAATCAAATATCTCAGGATGTAAAAGGCCACATAGGTAGAAGACACACAGAAAGATGTCAAGAGAGCTTTTGGTGATAAGAGCTGACGCTGGTGTCATGTGATTTCCGCAGCAGAATCAATATGTTACTTCCCCCCTCGGCCTCCTGCTCCACCCCTCATCTGAACGCTGCAGAGATGTCTATGTTGTTGTCAACGAGTCTGAGCGGAGCATCTCCTTCTGCTTTGTTCAAGTGTGAAAGGCAACCTCTGCAGAAAGTCCAGACACAATTCTCTGGACATCCTCTGGAGGTCATGTCTGAAAATGGCTGTAAAGCGATGACACAGTTCTGCCAGCGCAGTCTTGTTGAAAAGTGTTCTCTGAGGAGCAGGCTGCAGGAACCGAGCTGCAACTAGCACTTTGCACAAACATGGAGATGAAATAAAGAAAAACACTGATGTCCTGAATTCCCACTTGTAAACCGCAGACACTGAATCTTAAAATTTACTTGGACGCAGGCCCAGCTACTGTCTGCAAGCAAAACATGCAATTTCCTTTGGCGGCTCAGTGTGTCGCTGGTGTGGCGAACCCTTTGGGTGAACTTGAGACTGGGCTGGGCAGCGATGGGTTAAGGTGGTGGCGGCTGGTGTGTTCGCAGCAGGAAGGCAGCGGCCGGTTCTGGGCTTGCCTCCAAACAGATGTTGGTTTGTTTCAGGGCGGTGGTTAAATAGTTGGATGGCGTTCCAGCACACAGGGGAGCGAGGAGGGGATTAGAGCTGTGAGGATTGCAGCTGCACAGACAGAAAGAGAGCAGGAGAAGGGAGAGAGACAGAGATAGAGAGAGCAAGACTGGAAGCCAATGATGCAGCACTGAATAAATATGACGGTAAGCTGCGTGAACTCCAGAGCTTGAGCACCACAATGTAAACCACCGGCAGACACAACAATTAATTATACTTTCAGAGTATGGTAAATTTGTGCCTGAATCTTGTCATTTGTTTCATGTTGCCCCTATTCTACACAACCACATGTCAAAAAAGCAAGTCTGGCTATTAAATGTTATATTTGATTTTCTCTAGACGGATTGAAATCCTGAATATATTTTGTGAATTTGAGAGATGTGCTTTATTTCCAACATTGAGATGAGAAGCTTGATACAATCTTGTACGTGTGTGAGTACTGAGCCGCAGGTGGGACGTTATAAGTTTAGTTTAGCTTGGTTTAGTGGAAAGACTGTGAGCAGGTGGAAACAGCTAACCCTACTCCAGGTTCAATAGCAAACCTACCAGCACCTCTTTATTTTGTGTTTCAAATTTTATTTCACCATACCTTTAAAATGCATTATATGGAAGAACACAATATAGACGTCCCTCTGTATACACACCCACACCCATACAGACACCCACAGACCCACACAGGTAGACATCCGTAAACATGACACATATACATATACAAATAGAAACACCTATACATATCTATCTATCTATCTATCTATCTATATATCTTTATATCTTTCTATCTATACACACACATATACACAAAAAGGAAAAGCCAAACAAGGCACCTCTTAATCTGGTATCAATGATACCATTGAAATACTTGTTATTTTTATGTAAAGTATGGATCCTTTGATTTGAGGCAAAGGAAGGTAAAAGTGAGGTTTTATTTCCTAATTGATTACTAAATAAGTCAACAGCTTCATGGGCTGATAGTGTTAAAAATGTTTTTTTGACTAAATAAAATTTGGTAAAAATAAAGTCAGTAAAAGGTCCCATGAAGACAAATTCTCACCAGTTGAAGAAGGGAATAAAGATGCACCACTATTCTTTTGGTTCATCGTGGAGCCCCCTAGTCCAAGTGTTACAGGTATAATGTGGGTTAATGCTGAAATCCATTTCAAGAGAAAGTTTTGGAGGCTGAGTACTTAGCAGTGTGTTTAGCAAATGCTATCTCGGCTGACATAAGTGGTAAATGATTTTGTATTTATATAAGTGAGGTTTACTGGATCGCAACTCTTCTCAACAGACTCTCCAAATCAAATACAGAGGGAACAGAGCTGCTTACTTTAGCTCTGACAGCACCCAGGACTGGGTCCCACACAGGGGTGGAATTGTACACAGTGGGGGTGGAAATTGTTCTGAAATATATCATCTTTCATCCCACAAACTAATAACTTCTATGCGTCTTTGCCCTACAGGTAAGGATATCTTCCCTCCTGTTACAGTTCAACGTTCCTTTTTTTTGCAGCTTAAGTCAGATCTGATTAATCATTTCTGACACTACTTTATTCATCTGTTTGGATTTGATAAACTGAAAGAGACTCCACCCTACAATTTTGGCTCTTTTTCCAGGTTTGTGTAGACATCGCTACAATAAAGATATATCATTGGATAATTATCGTTCGGGGAGGGGTTTAGCAAATGGTCGGTCAACAGGATTTTTCCACACTCAATTTATTGATTTATATCATTTATTGTAGGTCCTTCACCTGAAAAGAGCTGCTTGCTGGGTAAACAAAGAGACCCACTGCTCAAAGAAGTTGCATAGTTATGTCACACAAGTCTGTGAGGTCCCTTTTCTGTTTTATCAGAGAGAAAAGTCGCTTGCACTGTTGAAAAAACAAATCACAACACCAAAACACCAATGACTGTTCTTACAGCGGCGTTACTAAAATCCAAATGTCATTTTGTGTAAATACACTTTTATATTTATTAACCAATAAATCAAAGGTTTTCTGAAGTGGCCTAATACAACTATACAGCTTAAAGACAGACACATTAATTGAAGAAAAATATTGAGATCTCTTATATATATATCAACAATGTTTTCTTGACCTATCAACAGACACATTATATCTTTTATATTTAATCTGTCCACAGATAGAAAACCACAATCATTTGAGGTTATAAGGAATTTAAATGCTGGAACCATTTCTTGGCCAACAACAGCGATGTGCTGAGAATGTGGAGCTTCCAGACATCTTGTTGTCACAACGAAGTTGCCAGACTTAGTACATCGGTGCTTGTACAGAGATGAAAATCTGTGGTCACTGAGCAGGGCAACCTGCATCTGCTCCCTGTGCAGAAGTAACGGGTGGACGGACGCACTGTTCAGCAAGAAATACAGTAGTTCCCTCCCAATTGAACAAAAACAATATTTGTCTTTTGCATATTTGCCTTTGAGAGATCAGCTCCAAAGATGTATCATGTAGAGATACATTCCCGAGTAGTATTCTAAACAAGTCTGGTGAACATTCATCCATGATTTGTTGAATTATTTTCTAAACATACGCAGGCACGCATTCAGACACACACATTGGCACAAATGTTGCACTGTGGGGTTACAAGCGGATATTCTGAACATAGCCTTTGTTCTGTTATGTACATGATTGGATGTTTAACAGTGGTCTTCAAAAGGTGGCTAAAACAGTTGGTGAGTTTAATTTGAAAATGAAGAAGGGTTGAGAGGACAGAAGGAGCCAGAATAAACCAAACAACAAATAATGGAGAGCAGGTGCACAGGGTGGGGTAAAGGGAAGAGCACCATGTTTTATATAGAATATTTCGGTTTCTTTTATCCGATTAAAGGAAATTGTAGATACTGTGAGTTCCAAAAAAGAACATGTGCCTCCAGGGAGGAGAGAGCAAGGACAGGAAAAACTCCACCACTTTTTGCATAAGTAGGCACTTTGAAGTCAGTGATGGGGAGATGGGGCAGCAGGAGGAGAGGAAGGAGGAGAAGAAGAAGAGGGGGAAAAAGAGTGGCTGTGCATATGAAAGAAGTGCCGTGTCAAAACTTTTTCAAGTGCAGTTCTAGTTAAATCTGCCTTCTCGGCCCTCAGGGGCCCCGGCTGTACTTGCATACTTAGTGTTTCACCTCTCCTCCTCACCTCTCTGCAGCCCGCCCTCCATTAAAACTGCAGATTCTGGCTTAGCCCTTAGCTTTAGCTCACACATGAGCCTTGATCTCTTTAGACAGCGAGCGTGAGAGCCGCATTTTGAAGTGGATTAGTCCCTAAAGTATCTCTCAAACTCTTTTAAAGTCCAGGGTGTCCACAGCTAAAGCCAATTAGCTCACAGGTCTGGCTTTTATAAGGTCTTAGGGTCGTTGGTGGATGACGATTTTGCGGATGGATATAAGAGACGTGTGCTCACATATTGTACTGAAACAGAACTCAGCTAAAAATCTTAATGGCAAATGTTAGGCTACTGAAATAATTGGGAAATACACAATTTCTTGAAACTTCCTGCCCTTGCAAATATCTGTAGCTTCTAATGTAGCAGGATGCCCAATAATATGTATTTTTGAAGCATTCAAGATATTCACCATTGTCTCTGACAACTTGGGTTTTAATTTTGATAGTTTTGGTCATTTTTTTCATCAAATTGCATCGTTTGTATCTTTTGATTTTTCTGAACATTTTCCAATCCTAAATTCCTTAAATCCTCGCTTCCTTAACAGTAGTCTTCTTCCTCCCTGCCGTTATCACTGCATTTTTTGCAAATCTTGGTGCACCTGTAAATCAGCGTGTCAACCCCCACAACCGTCTTCTTGTTGTTGTGTATGTGCCCATCACTCCCTCTCATAAACTAATAGACAGGGATCCTCTACAGTTCCATAATGGACCAAAAATATTTTATTTATTGGACACATATTGATTTTCTACGTTCAATATAATAAAAATACTCTATACACACACAGACAGACACACACACACACACACGGACAAACATGTATAGAAGCGCGTCAGAGTATTTCTCTTCATTTTGGAGAAGGAACAACAGGGCTCAATGGGGCCCGTCTACTTTGTTACTCCAGCCCTACCAGCTGCTGTTCAACCAGTCATAATGGGTTCCAGCCGGACATCAAGCTATTTAAGGTCATGTATCTCAATAACCTACCCAGGTTCAGCTATATAAGTATCTTTATAGTATATCAGCATCTCATCTGACTACCTCAGTTAAATTCAACGCATGTGTTATAAAAAAAGGAACTTCATATGATGTCATCACAATTAATTCAAACAGACCAGAAAGGCATATGATCTGAATACAGATTGGTTGGTTTGGAGACAAATGTCACATTAATTGCAAAGTTGAAATAGGCCTCACAGATTCCTTGAAGATAAATTAAACCAACATTTCAGAAGTAAAGCTGGTCTCCAGAAGACAACTGTCATCAGCCAGCCTCTGTTGAAATGTTGGTCTAATTTAACTGCATTAAATCAATAAGTCTACAATCGTCTTTCTCAACCCTGCAAGTCATAATATAATTAGTTTGTGCCCTGCACCCATTGAGCTGTGCCCTTTCTGTGCTGGCTAACAAAATGAAAATGTCAGTTGTTGAGATGATATTTACATTAGCTCACATTAGCGTGCATGTACTGTGAGACTCATTGGAATATACACACTGATATATTTAAAAATACTTAAACAAACTGATGACTGTTTTATCCTCATCTGTGGAATGTTCTTAAACTGCTGCAGATGGGAGTTTTTTTTTTCAACATTAGAGTCTGTGTGAGAACATTCCTTTGGCATACGGTTGTGTGTACATGCAGAGAATGTATGTGTGTAGGGAGGCGTGTGATGGAGGGTGAACCCCCATCCAGCTGTACAGTCTGGGATACACCTGGGCCTGCTGTCTAAACAGCTCTGTGCTGCTTTGCATGACTGCTCCTGCAAACGTGTGTGTGTGTGTGTGTGTGTGTGGTTGTGTGTGTGTGTGTGTGGTTGTGTGTGTGTGTGTTGTGTGTGTGTGTGTGTGTGTGTGTGTGTGTGTGTGTGTGTGTTTCTCTTTAGGTTCTAGGCTACTATTCGGGACAAATGTTTCAAAAAAAAAAATCTAATTGCACACAATTTGTGTATTTGGGGACAGCAGCTGGGTTTTTGGTTTATAAAGTTAAGGTTTGGGTTGGGTTAAGATTACTTCAAGGCTAGACCCATGGTTAGACAAGTAGTGGTTAGATATGGTTAAAGTAGGTCTCCAGCTAATTAATACAATAACAAGTCCATAGCTGTTTTCAGACATGTTCGCCATAGAATGTGTTCCAGACTTTCTCAAGAGTTTGCCTTTCATTCCAGCGCAACACAGCGGGGGATGCTCTGCTCACAACAGCCACAAATTCTCCTGAGATTTCAGGTTAGAGGTGGTGCAGTAGGGAGAGGCAGGACCCAACGTATTATTTCTGCTGCCAAGATCAAGTTTTTTTGTTTACAACACATTAATACTGGCATCGGCTGTTAGCACCAAAAACTCTCTTGACATCTTCGTCTGTGTCTCGTGGCACCGCTTTTTCCTTCTGAGATGTTAGTATTCTTTTTTTTTTTTTTTTTGCATCTGTTAGAAATGTCATCCAATGGAATATCTTAGTTAAGTCCAAATGCATATGAAAATGTTGTAGAATCGCTGTGAAAAGCGTTTCAGGGAAATCACTAATCATGCCGTCAAGACCAGCATGTTAACAGCCTGAGTGAGAGTAACGAGTAATGCTCATTACTCCCTTATCCCGTATATGAAGTTTGAAAAAAACTCCCCTGCTCACATTATAGTAAGTCACGTGTCATTGAAATTACCAATGTGAACATGCTGACTGACTGTGTATTGATCATAGATCCAATAGTGAAACATTTTGAGGGCAGATTCTTCAAATCTTTCAGATTTGAATGAGAAAATGATATTCAGTCTGTTCTGGCCTTGACAACAAGAATATGTTGAACTCTGGACTTGCTCTGGGTCAGGTTGGCAGGTTTTCTCAGTTCAAAGTGCTTGCCCTGCTCTGCCATGTGAATCTGAAATGTACAGATGCATTTGCAATATTTCATGATATGTGGATAGTGATGGTAGAAACTAAACTATTTACTCTGATTAATGTCCCCCATTGTTCTTGTTTAAACAGAAAGTTGTGTTTTTAGTAAATAATACTTTTTATGTTTAGATTATATATATATATTACTGCAGCTGGAGGGGCCCAATTTTCTAAGAAAGATAATTTAGCTGTGGCCAATGTTGTTTCTTAAAATGTGTCTATATCACATTATTATCAAAACACAGTAGGAAGAAAAATGTGAATGTGACTCCCATCTCAGCATTATAGTTTCATAGAAATCATATGGGCCTTTTGGAAGCCTCAGGGTGTCAAACCTGGAGTCAGGAGTGGGGTCAGATACTGGCTGTCTGTGCCATCGCATACATTGCTCAAATTGTTTAATGTGTCTGCAACACAGATGGCTTTGACCAAGACTCCTTCCAACTGCTGCAGTCAGGTCAGGAAATCAGAATGACATGATGATGATGATGATGATGCTGATGATGATGATGATGTCATTTCTAGATGCCTGTTTCATTCGGATGTGGTCTCTTGGGGGACTGAGCCAAAAGCTATATCACTCATAAAATCTCCTGCCACGCCAGACATTGAGTCACCCTTCAAATAATGGTGTTTACACACCAACAGTTTCCTCACGTGATGCGAAAGCAGTAGAGTGTGGTCCAGTGTGCAAACCCTACCTTGCAGGCCTGTGTGAGATAATGTTTAACATTTGATATAACTGGCTTAAAGTAGCACCTGGGGGGGTTTGCCAAATCGAGAGAGAGTGTTGTGTCTTTATTTATTAATCATTAAAAGTGTAGACATTAATCTACCTATGATGGCAGGTAGGTCAGTGTTGGGGAACATGTTGAAATCACTAAGAAAGACGTCTGAGAGGTCAAGAAAAAGAAGCAGTCAGAGGACCTGAGGTTCTTGTTCTGATGGTCATCGATGTAGCACTCCCCCCAGTGTTGTGCATGAACAGGCTCATAGGAATAGTGGCAAAAGCAGCTGGAATAAATCATTCTAATTTATTCCAGATGATAAAATCCAGATATGAGTGTGTGTATGACAAAACAAACAATCAATGAGACCTGCAAGGTTGTACATAGCACACAATCATAAGATATTTTTTCAGTGCTCATCTAAAATAGTTGTAACTTTACTACTAATACATCCTCTCAAATTAAACACTGAGTAAAATACAATATCTTAACCACCTTGCCTAAACCTGTAATGTAAGAGATTACAGAAATTCTATCCTATTAAAAAAAAAAATTGTAATGTAGAAATATGTGATGACAGAGAACAGGGTAGTTCCCCAACACAGTCGTCAATATCTGCGCCATTTGAGTGTTGATAACAGGCAGAACCTGTATTCGTGTAAATGTGATTTGATTGGCTCGTGCTTGTACTCAACACAAAAAGTTGAGCTTTTCTCAACTTTTACAGCTCAAAACACAAGCAAAGCAAAAGAACCACAGTGCAGCTCAATTAGCAGTGTTTCGTTGAAGCCTTCTACACAGTCATGTCAGTGATCGGTTACTTTAGTGTGATACCTGGAATCTTAACATTGTCTAAAGATCACTAAAGTACAGTATGACAGATGGGAATGTCATCACTTTTCTAGGTATTGGTGAGATTGGAATTTTGAATTAATGATGGTGCTACATAAACAAAAAGAGGATCACCAATGCTTTTTGTTTCACTCACTGTGGGTTCATAACCCATACCTTTCTTTGACCACGTCTGTGTCCAGTGCCTATTTATTATATCGTTAAAGCAAAAATATTGATCAATGTAGCCCTAAGGACATGTTTTCAACATTGCAGTTCCAGTTTCCCTGCTCTCTGTTGTGCAGTTGTTGAATGCTTGATGAGAGGAGGCTGCGGCTGTACTGCATTGAGAGGGAATGTCAGAGAAGGGTGAGTTTCCTCTAACCCGAGGTCGGTCAAGTTGAAAGGGAATGCTGCCTGCCGGCATGTTTGTGTTCCCGCCGCTCTTTGTTACACAGAGAGACTCATTTCGCAACAACAGACTTCAAGAAAAAAGAAGAGCGAGAAAGAAAGTGAGAGAAAAATACCTCAGAAACAATACACTGAGGAAGATATTTCATGGCAAGTGTAGACTAGACGCAACCTGAATTCATCCAGCCCCTTTTTTCCCCACGAGTTGTAATGCACAGTACATGACCCTACCTCTGCTTCTGTACTGTACCATCCCTCAATCAAAATCAGAGCAAAGGTTTGGGAATTCTTCTATGTTCTTTAAGACTTTGTGACATCTGCGATTTCGTACCAATGACAAAAAGACAATTCTGATACCAAACTTTGAAGAAAGTAACCAGAGATTAGAGTAGCTCAGTAGAGCGCATTACTCCGTCAAGGCCTAACAGTTCCTACCACATTTAAATTCCCTAAATCCGCATTTGTGTTTGTATCTGCCCCCAAATTTTACACACTCATAAATATCAGTCATACATGAGTACGTGGGATTTTTCTTTTTATCAGGATCCATGAATTATTCTCTGAAAATTCAGCAAAAATGTTGAAAAAATGGCCTATGACTTCAAGTCTGAGCAGATATTTTATACCAGCTATTGGTATATGACGGTTTTCAATACTTAGCTCTATGGGCACATTTTACCAACTGACAAATAAAACCATTTTAATAATCAATTAATCACTGCTGCCCTTTCTCAAACAAACCCCTTTTAATTCAAGCTTCTTAATGTCTTATTTCATATTAAAGTGAATACAGTATGTTTGCATTTGGATTGTTGGCTGCATATTTGAATATCAATGAAATTTTGGTTTGTTGATGAGTTTATCTGCTAGGATAAATTGTTGACGTTCATTTTCCAGTTGTGTGTACTCTAACTAGTGAAGAGGACAGATGACAACAAGGTAACAGACAGAATATGATAAGTCCAAGTTCATTGAACAACAACATAGAGATCACAATGAAAATGAGACATGCTTGTTTCATGTCTTTATTTCAGGATCATTACAGCGCCCTCATCAGACCCCCAGAGACCTGATGATTCCATCTCTTCACATGAGCACATGCTTCAATTGGATGTCAGGATTTATTCATTAAGTATGTTTCCATTACACATTGTCACATTTTGATTTCATCAACTGTTATTTTTCACCTTTTTCTCACATTTTACTGAGAAATTATGAATTTATTAATACAGAACGCACTTAATATTATTGATGCTTGGAGCTTTAATTATTTATTCTTCACGTCAAAAACGATCATGAATTCAATACGGCTGTAACTTCCTTCTTCTTTAAATCCATGGCAGCTGAGGTTAATGGGTATTAAAGCACTTAAAGGCTGACAACTTCAGTTTCTTTAAAAACAATAATTAAAAACACAAAGCTTCGAGAGGAGTATTATTGCTTAAGGAGGGGCATTGTTTAAAGTCGGTGAGGATATCAGACACAATCCAACCCCCTCTCATAGTGAAGACACATTTCTTATACCACCACACAACATGTTCAGGAGAGAGTTTGGTCCGTTCTCACCTCCTCACAGTTCAGTATCATGCGCTGACTGTATGGTCAGAACTGACAGATACTGTTCCTCCCTCTTTCATCTGGGAGGAGTTTATAGTCACACTACACCTCTCTCCAAGAGCTAACACTCCTGTACTGCAGTAAATCACACAAACACACACACACAGACACACACAGACACACACACATCTTGTTATAAAAACTTCCAGTCGTAAAGCTGGAGCAGAGTGTGTTTCGCTGCTGGCTTTAAATGACCCAGGTTCCCTTTCTGGCAGCACATTTTTAGCAACTGGGCATCAGATTTATCTAAATGTGGCACAGTGGGGGAGAGGCGGAGGCACAGTGCGCTGATAGAACGGAAAATATGGGATTAATTTCTCCCCTCTATACATGCTGGGTTTTGTGTCAGCTGCTGGCAGCACACCGCAGAGGTGAAGTCACTGGGCAGTGTGGAGTGAAGAAACACAGAGCAGGCCAAACACACATGCACTGCAGTGCATACTTATGCTGTACGTGCGCACACACACATGCACTGTGCATCAATGAGGACACATGTATTGAGTGATTTCAGGTTTGTTATGCACACACAGGATTAGAAATAACCCCACAGAGATGCTAATTTAGATTTCAATGGATTAAATAGAGAGAATCTTGGGCTGGGATCATGCCAACTGTACTAAGTAGTTATTATAACATTATTATGAGTACTCAGTAGTCATTGCTACATTATGAATACTGTACTTCTTAATTTTTGTTATCTCTTTTACACACCTGTAACGTTTTGAGACTGTATCTTGCACAGTTACCCACCTACCATACTTCTCAAAACTGCCCCTGTGGCAGTTTCTACTACAATTGTTGTCTAAAGGAACATTTTGCTGACACACACACACACACACACACACACACACACACACACACACATACACAAGCAGGACCCTCACAATTAAATATAATACCAGCTGCACTGCCATGACAGGCAATCTGAAAAATCTGCACTTATCAGTGGTTTCATGTGATCAATAATTCAATGACCATGTGTACTGTGAAATTCGTCATTTGTTGCGACCTCAACATTTTGCGCATTATTTAGATTTTCCAGGAGCAGCGGATTTTTTGTAAAACAAATAAATTGAATAAACCATCTGTCCTAACCTGCTCAGCAGCAAACAACAAACAGAGGGTACAGGAGTGGATGAGATTCACCCTGAGATGCCGAAGATTTCCATTTACAATAAGTAGGACTGGAGGGTTTGCTCCATCTATCAGGGTATCACACCGCTCAATCTCTTTATCTCGGAGAGGAGGTTCTAACCAATTATTAAACCCCAGATCCAGGAGGAGCAATATGGCCTCAGTCCTGGTCACCGGACAGTGGACCAGAACTTTTCCATATTGGGACAGCTAACAAAAAAACAGGTGCCTGACCTAACAGTCTGTGTTTGTGATATTTTAAAAATTAAAAGATTAATTTATGCGTATTCATGTGCATACTAATAAAATTAAACTAACTTTAAATATATATTCACTTCTGTTTGTCGATGATCATACAGCATGTATCTATTGAAGCTGAGCCTTCAGCAGCAAAAGGGGAAGACAAAATCTTCCATAGTCGTTGAATATACCTGCTGCGGTTCACCTTTCACATGACATATACAGTGAATCATTGTCTGGGACTGTGGTCAGAGGAAATTGCCATTGCAGATGACACAATGGAAACTAAAAACCAACGCATTGTAAATCGGCACCATTGAACTGTGAGTGACTCACAACAGAGAGATGGAGACCAAAGCTGTTCGATGAAGGTAGGGCTCATGAAATGAAGAAACCGGATAGTGTTTTCATCCACCGCCTTCACACTGTGGTTTTCACTCACTCACAGGCTGTGTCGTCATTCTTGAGGGTTCAAAGATTGCATTTGCCTCGCCTGTTCAGGTGTTGGGCGGTCAGACAATAAGCAGCAGTGATACTGACAGATCTTTCATTCCTTTCTTAATATATGAAGGAGAAAGGCACGTGCCACATGTATATCCGTGTATGAAATTCAGTCTATCCTGAATACATGCGGATGACCTTTCCTGCAATGTAGTACTGCACTTTTAGAAACTGAAACTCAACATGACACCCACAAAACTGACAGAAAGCTGGTGGGCAGTACACTACAGAAATAATGCAAACAGGCAACATCAAATCCTTTATTGGCTTTGTGTCTCTCCACCAATTTTACAGCCTGAGCCGTTGATGATTGGTAGATAATATTCACCATACCACCACACAAACACAAGATTGAAGGAGCATGACTCATTTCCTTAAAGCGGTGCATGTGTGTGCAAGTTTGCAGGAGAAAAGGGGAAAAAGGAGAGTCAGAGGAGTTGAGTCAGAAATCAGATATCAGACATTTCTCAATCCTCCTGACGAAATGAAGACACTGTATGATGTGAAATGGTTGAAATGCGTGGATGAAATTCAACAGAAGGGAATAATGAAACTAGAAGATAATTTTGAGGTGTTCTCATGTAAATCACCTAAAACCATCATGGCAGGTTGCTATATTTCAGGGGTGTCCAAACTTTTTTTGTCCCCAGGGCCACATACAGAAAAAAATACAAAGGACTGGGCCACTCACGCCCCCCCTGCCCTGGAGCGGACTGTTGACAGTGCGACTCAACCCCGAGGGTACAAACCCAGAACAACAAGAATCAAGAAAGTACAAATTCTTAAAAAATAAAGCAAAACTACAAAGTGCTATAAGATAGTGCCATTTAACTGCTACTAAATTTTTTTTGTTTTATTTTGTATATATATTATAATTTTAGACTTTGATGCGGGCCAATTAAAAATGGATGGCGGGCCGCAGTTGGACACCCCTGCTATAGTTAGTAGAAAACTTTTTAATTAATATTATTTATCAATTCAAACCATGCTCATGTTAAAGTCAGATCTCTAACTAACAATCTATTCTGACCAACAACACACAAATCATTACATTGTTCTTGTCCATATTGAAAACATCAATAAAAACATTCACTGTGTATGTTGGAAAAAACAAGCAATCCGCTAATGACATCAAGAAAACCCTCACTGGAATGAAGAGGCAGGAAAGACCAGAATTTGCTGTGAACAAGAAACATTTGATGATGAGAAACATGCCTTGACAAAAAAAGACATCTCAGAGGACCTCACTGTTGTTTGCAAAAAGTTGAGAGGTCTGACGAACTGCAGAAATGGAGACGATTTAGTTCTGCATCAACTCTCCCTAGGTGTCCAGTTACAATGACTCCAAACATTAAATGCAGAACACTCCCAGCCCACAGATCAAAACTGGCCTTCCACCGATAATGTCATTTTTATTATTAAAAATATTATTTTCAGAACACCGACTGACAATCACGGATGTCAGGTGCTTATCTCCATCATGGCAACAACATTCATAGAATCACTTCTTCTGAATTATTTCCACAAAGTAAAATTAAATGTAAAATCAAATTTTCCCTTTTTTTCCTGCAATGCTTTATGTGAATCTGAGCTTTAATTTGAAATGTTGTTAATTTGGGTCAGAAGATTGTGTCAGTTGATCAACAGACTTGCAGTCTAGTAAATAATTTGGATTTATATAAGAGCCACATACGTGAACACAAATAAAGCAAGCTCATTTTCTTTTGACTGACAATGAAATTGGTGCAAAAAAAGGATTAACGCAAAGTGTCTAACTTCACTCTGCACCATAGACTGTTTATTAAAAGCTCAGCACACAACATCCAGCAAGCAAACTGAGAAAGTGAGAATTTATTGTAGAACTGTTAAGAAGGACTCTCTAATGACAAGCAATACTTCGGAGGTGACTCCAGATTGTATCAAAGAAGCAATCATTCTTAAAATTGTAACACATTTATTATTTACAATATGGAAAGGGGAGACCAAATTGAGATCATTAAGAGCCTTTAATTATTTAAAAAATGTAAAGGCATGAAAAAATACCATGTTATCAACAAAGTGAATTCATTGATAACACTTCAACACTAAAATTATAATTTTAATATTGAGCCCTATCCTTGTTACCTACCAAAAGATGGAAACTAGATGCCAGCTCAGAAAGGAGAGCATCTCAACGGCCATATAAAACCTGCAGGGAAGATAGAATTCTAAATAAATAAATTGGAAAATGTCAAACTGCGAGAGATTTGATGTAGTCCAATAATAAACCAAGTGAATCAGTCTGTTATAACTCTCTGCAGAGAATCACATAACATACATGATGAGTCACTATCATACATTTGATACAGTATCAAAACTATTAGATCTAAGAAAAGCACCTCAAGAGGCAACACAAACTTCTGGTAACTCAGACTTTCAAATCAATTATGCATCAATGGAGTTACACCAAATGAGTGTGGAAATTAGGAAGAAGTCTCAAGAGATGACTCCCAGAGACGTGCTCACAACCCCCAAGGGAGGCCTATTGAACCAAGACAAGGCAAGAGTAGAGCTGGTTTATAGGACTTGGCAAGGTTCAGCCGGGAGACTCCTCTCCTTCATCATCTTTCATCAACCACAACACTTGATGGATACCAGCAACATTGCTTTTGCGTCTCAGGTCGACTTGAATTAGTGTGGAGAAGGGTTAGAAGTGGAGGAGTGGGATCTATCAAAGACTTTCGGGACTTGCCCTCCTGTCTGCTCCCTTTTTCCTCCTCCTCAGATCACTTTATACTGAGGGGCCTTAAAGTGAGCGAGCGCTGCTAGCACTAATTAAGCGGGTGAAGATGGCACGGGCCCCAACGCCAGCAAAAAGCCACGGATGAAAGCTTCATTAATGAATCACAATGCTGTGACAACACTGATAATTACCTCCATGGGCAACGAGATAAAAGATGAGGTTTAAGAAAAAATATCAGAGCTTTACTTAGCTGTATAAAACCCAATTGAGAACCCTGTGTGTGTGTGTGTGTGTGTGTGTGTGTGTGTGTGTGTGTGTGTGTGTGTGTGTGTGTGTGTGTGTGTGTGTGTGTGTGTGTGTGTGTTCAATTACAACCCTGTGGACAGATGAGCAGTGTATGAATGAGTGTTTGAATGAACCACTGGTGATTCATTAAATGAAAACTCAAACATTTTTTTAAATATGTGTATTTTATTATTTCTTCTTTGTTCTTTCAGTACTGAGGTAGACTCATGATGACTTCAGCATAGCCCACTGACATTATTAACAATTTCTGTTGAGAATGTCATGGTAGTCAGCTAAACCCCTGGATAAGTAGTATAAGATGATAGTATACATGCAGGAGGTTGTAGTTCGTGTTTTGAATGATTTGCTTTACTTGTGCCAAGCAAATGAAGCGTCCATTCAGAGGAGAAGCTGCAATGCAGGCAGAGGTCCAGCTCATCTCTCAGGCTATTAAATCTAGCCAAACGGGCTTTTATTGACAGCAGACATTGTAAGGCAGCATCTTCTTATCTATCTTATTTATTTTATTAGTTAACGTTAGCTAGTTGCAAAAACAAATATTTGATTCAGTGTGCCACTCAATGGCTATTTCAACCAAATAGGGACAGTCTATTTTCAGAATGTTGTTGTTCGCGCGTTTCAGTGAATACAATGTTTAAATTCAAATGGTTTGAAGATACATCATAAAGTATCAATATATTTTGGTTTCAAACTTTGGAGTTGTTCTAGAGTTCCCAGTATATATGGCTGTTTGCCAAGCTAGCGACGACTAAAACAGAAAGCAAAAAATAAAAGAAAGTGTCTTCTACATCTTCCTAACTACCAGGAGGTAATCACAGACATATCAAGTCAGATGTTTTTTTCAAACTTAGAAAGGTATAGAGATTCTGTCACGTTCACTGTGGACGGAACATCTGCTGAAATACTACTTGGGTCTACAAGACCTACTTCCTGGTCGACTGTCATTGTATTGCTTCTTGCCAACTCCAAAGCCTTATTTATATTTCTGTACTTGCTAAATTCACACCTACAGCAAGAGCTTTGGAGGGAAGCCTTGACAAAGCAAGACTTTTTCCCAAGGAACAAGTACCAGAAAATTACTATTAAAAAGGCTATGCCTTTCAATTATTCATTTAGGACAATTCCCAAGAAGGAAATTATCCACAGCAAACTTCCTTGCACAATCACAGTTGACTTTTTTACACGATGGGCATTTGTTAAAGGAATTTTAACCACATTAACCAACTGAGATATAGGATATGACTTGTCAATCTTGTAAAGGTCCCTTCACAAACCCATACTACATCATGTGAACCTGAACATCACGGTACTGTGGTCTAACCTTTAAATTCTAAAGGCTGGATTCAAAGTGAAAAATATATAATTCCAGAAAAGACAATACAAGCCATGCTGTCTAACTTAGATTTTATTCAAACTGAGACAGAAGATTAGTAGATTATATTTACAATCATTAATCCTCTTAATGTATGTTTTGTTCAGTCCAGTATAGCATGGCACGTACAACTGAAGAATAACTGAGATTATGAAATAAAGCTAGGTTGTGTAGACATAACATGTTAGCCTGTTTACATTCTTGCTGTACTGGCAGGATGCTCCGGTGTCTCGGGGATAATCTCGTCATCTATTCAGGGAGAGGAGGCGACAAGAAACCTCCACCCGGCAGGGGAACAGGACAGGATATGCCAAATACAGCCCGCATCGCTTGGTTATTCAGCTGCTTCTAACAATAGGATCCTCATAGGGATTTGATTCATAAAGACAGAGAGTAGGGGATATTGTTCAGGGGCATGAATTTATGAATGCAAGGGGGGAGAGTTCCTTCACACTGTGGATATTTTGGGGTTGGGCCTGGTAAACAACTTAGAATAATTGAAGAGGTTATTTTTAGTGTACGGCTTGTCCCAAGGGTCATGACACAGTAAGGTTACAGTTGGCCCTTTGACAATATGTGGTCGATATGCAAATGTTACATCATTATCAAGAAGCTTAGACTAATGCCAGAGGTTATCACATATCAGTGGCCTAATATAATTGCTGTGCTTATGTCTGTTTTTATATCCACTGTATGGCAGCAACAGCAGATAATGTTGTGGATGATTGTAGTGACCCAGGTTATTGAACTGGGTGTCGTGATCCTGCCATTTCATATTTTGCCTACTCCCTCTCATTGTATGAAGAGCCTCTGGAAATGATACACAAATGAACATTCCCTATGATTTAAAAAAACAGTCAATTTAATTAAAACTAAGTTTAGTGTTGATAACGTCTTGCTACATTGCTGCAGCCCATTCATCTTTTGCCAGAGCAGAGATTTGGACCTTCCCCTACTGTCCCACCTTATATTAGCGTACCCTAAATCTAACACATACACACTCTCACATACAAACACACGCACACATACACACGCACACACACTCTCACACACTCACTAACACACACAAACACGAATACAATACACATCCACAGCGCAGCATCCATGACAGAGACAACAAACAAACAAATTAATGAACAAATGTCACAGGCCAGAATGACTTATATAATAAGAACAATAATAGAATATAAATTTTGTCCTTTTTACTCCACAAAAGGTTTTGTTATTATTATTATAGTTATAATTATTTACTTTTACAACATATATGGTTATCAGTTGTTTAGATTTTTTGATTATAAATTGTCATAATTAATTGAAGAAGAATAGACAATGATAGTAATCATTTTAATGAACCTTTTTAGTTGTGGGCTGGATCCAGTGAATCTATCAGCTGTTATGTAAAATACAAAAGCCATTTATGTCCCCATAATCTGTTTGTGTAATGTGAATGTAAGGTTTGGTTATTGGTGCTGATGGTATTGTTTGGTGTCTGTATTTGGTTGAATTTATAAAGTTGTCTTACCTAATAATGATAATCATTATCATCATCGTCACTCGTGTGGAATTCTGAGGATGAACACACTTTTTGTGAATGAAGGGGTCTGAGTGAGAAGTGAACAAAAGGTGCAGACATTTCAGCCTGTCCAGTCATTTGTGCGAAACAGCGCATCAGCACATACACATTTTAATCCAAGTTAGTTAACAGGTTTGGGAGGGCAGCTTTAATGACTCCACTGCTCCGAATTGCTAAACATGTACATGGAACCGAAATGAGTCATTTTCTGGTGCACACTGTGTGGGGAGAATGTCTGCCACCTCACTGCTGTGCGGGTTTATCATTTCTGAACATCCACTCCTACTGACATGTAGTCACACACGATTAAAGCATGCAAGCTTCATTATTAGCATTGCACGCACACTCACCCACTGTGTATGTGCAGACACAGATACGATAGTGTAGAGTGTGTGTATAAATGTATATTCTTAGAAATTAGGTATGCTTGGGTAGCCTTGGGTAAATATGATGGTTTTATTTTGAAATCTGGCTTACAAAGATGGATGTCGCCTACACGCTATTGATCAAACAACAAACACATATGGTTTCACTTTCTTCTCTAAACAATGAAAGCAAACACGTGGACGACGTTCTGCACCTTCCGCTCACTTTCAGACAAAGCGTTGGCTTTGTTTCTTTACTCTGGAATAAACACGAGACTGTTGGACAAAACAAGTCCATCAAATCTGGGCAGAGTGAGCTTTGATGACTAACCTCGCTCCCTTATATCTGTTCTCAGCCTCTCTCTCCATCTGCCAAGCTTCTTCCAGCCTGAAGCATCTCTCCCTCACTGTCGCTCACTCATTTACATCCAGCTATTTAAGTCTGATTCTTACAGCTTCTGTTTTGTTCGGCTTTCACCATATGTTAGTAGTCGTGTAGATGTGACCCACATAATGTCGGCCATTGTAGTTTGGTATTATTTGTCATTCAGTTTAAAACAACCTTATCATACCAATTGTGCAATCAATAAATCGGAACTCCCCCCGGTCTTGTAGGGGCCACTGAGGGTCTGTTGGGGCCATTTTCCCCCTGTTGGTACCACAGCCTTTACCCAAGACAGCCAACATGATTTTTGGGTTGTGCACTTTCATTTTAGAATAAGAAGCAGAAGTGTTACCAAACATTAAACATATCTAATAGAGGAGTACATTTCATCCATTATAAGATGATTCAGTAGGTATCTAGATACATGGGTCACACCATGACTCAGAGAAGATACTTTTTAATATGGAATGATTCGGTGCAACTTGTTCGGATTTGTTTACTCTAGACATTCTTTTGCCTTCATAAATGACAGACCCATTCTATAAAATGCAAATTTTCCAAGGTTAGCCAGCTCTTGTTAATTTTTCAAGGATTTACAATCGTAGCTTTCAATTCTGTGAAGATGCACCAAAGTGCATGCACTAGTACTTATGTGATTTTTTTTTATCAACATCCATGCATTATGGGAAAATGGTAAACATTTATAAAAACATCTCATAATGATAAAGAAAGTGAAAAAACTGCTGGATTAGCCCCCTGATCCATATCTCTGTTTACATTTTGATATATTCCTCTCTGACCCACACCACATCTTAACGAAATTATTTTTGTGCAATCCTGCTTTCATGAAAAATAACCAAAAAACAAACGGACAAAGGTGAAAACATAACCCCCTTGGCTGAGGTAAAAAAGATTGTAGGTCCGAACACTTCTTTGCCCTCTAGCCTGTGCTATCCTAAGATCTACATTTCTGTCTCTTATTATCGTACAAACCTTTCATTTTAGATTTGATGGTGCAGCATAAATTGTGTTGGCATTGTTGAACATGTTGCTTTTGTTTTTAGCTGGCGGACATTGCTACGCTAAGGTTATTGTGATGCTGTGGGTGGATGTAATAACACAGCGGCTTCAGTCAAATGATTAAACACTCAAATCCAGCCTTTGACCAGTTGACTAGTACATGTAGATTTATGTAAATCGATCTGGGGGCCAGCAAATCGATGAAGTTATATCTCTTGAATTAAAACAAATTTAATTAGGTGAATTGTCATACCTCTATGATCTAAAATACTTGAAGGCCTGCAGTGGATGAGTAAATGTAAAAAGGTTGTTGTACATGACTTTTCTGGGATTTGATCAAAAGTAAAGTCTCATCATGACCCCTTGTCAAAGGTGTATGAGCTGTATGAGAGTTTTAACCATACAATGTTCTCATGGGTGGCTGTGGCTGAGGGGGGGTAGAGCGATTGTCCTTTAACCAAAAGGTTGTCGGTTTGATCACAGTCCTCCCCATTCAGCATGCCAATGTTTTCCCTTCTCATATAGAGAAAGTGCTGCACATAGATGCACTGTATGAGTGTGTGTGTGAACGAAAAAACTGTACTGTCAAGTGCTTTGAGTGGTCTTCATGACAAGAATAGCGCTATATAAATACAGACCATTTACCATATGTCTGTTTTATTACAGTGTTTTTTAGGCCCGAAGAAATAACAAAAAATACAATGAATTATTCATTAATTATTAAATCTTAATCCAATTTGACTAGTTAATCACCCTATGACCTCTAAAATGCATTGTGAGCACAATCATGTGGTTCTTGTTTAAAGAGATGCTAAATAACTAAAATTGGTCTCTTATTTTATTTAAATTTTTCTTTGCCATTTGTTAATATTTGCTCTTTTGCCAATTTTTCAGATAATAGTTTTTGTCTACTTGTATATATTGTTGTTTTATGTTCTGTGCATGGACCACACCAAGTCAATTTCTTGTATGTGAAAATCTACTTGGCCAATAAAAGAATATTGATTCTGATTCTGCTTAGTGAGTTTTCCCATCAAAATCTTTAGGCATTGTCTTGAACATCAGCTTCAGTGTAAAAATGGCTGCCAGTTAAGGAGTGAGTTGCCACGCCTCTAAGTTAAACAATGTTAGTGCAGAGTGCCGCTCACAGTGAGACACTCCTTAGGCAAAGGGCCTCCAGACCCCTGCAGATCTGATCTGAAATCAGCCGCCTTCTATGTCCTGATACGCCTCCCACACAAATTGTTTCCCTCTGTGCACATGTATCCGGCCACAGGACACAAATGACTAGATGCAGCTCCCTGTAATGACACATAGTGGACAAAAAAGGCTAGAATTATGGAGGGAGGAAAAAAAAATCACTACTTTCATCTCGCCTGCTGGGGCTGTCGTGCTCTTAAAAAGCCTCTGGTCGGGAATTCAAAATTGTAGCTATGTCAGTGGGGGGAGGAAACACACGAGCGCACAAGAACATACATGCACATGCACAGTAGGCCTCCGATGCCCTGTGGGTGCTCACAGGGGGTTGCTTTTCAAAGACTGCAATTTGGAGTGTTTTCAATCTCAAGGCCCTGCACTATTTCATGGGGCTAATATTGGGTGACTCAAGGTCAGTAAATGAAGGGGAATGTTAAGTGAGACAGTGAAGGCAGACTTGCTCCTCCAACTGTCTGTAATTCCTTTGATATATAACATGTTCAGCTCTTAGCACAGCAGGAAGACAATGCTTTCAGCCACAGAGTCACTCGATGAATCATTAAAAACTATCAGTAATTAGGTAGAATAATGTTATATTACACACATCAGTGGACTAAGAGAATGGGGGGTCTGTAAGACCCAAACTGGGCTATTTATGTTTGGTTGAGAGAGGGGGAAACCAGAAGACCGGGCGGGGGTTTTAAAGAGGGGTCTGGCTGTAATTAAGTCTTCCAGGTGTGGAAGTTTTACACTCCTCATTTTGTGGCAACGACAGAGGGAGGGGAGTGGGGGGGGGGGGCATGGTTCCAAAAGCCAGGATGATTTTTCCTGGAGGAACAGAGGCCCTCTCTGTCTCTGCAGCATCTGGCCCAGAGCAGATCGGAGGCAAGACGAAAGCAGGGGCCTCACCTGGGCCTCCAGCCAGGGAAGGTAATGCAAAGTTCACCAGGAAATGGAGTTCAGGGATGTGGAAGGGCTTGTTGCTATGTCTGTGGAAGTGTCCTCCTGTTTGGTCTTGGTAAATAGCTTGTGTAAAAGCAGGTAATTTATGTATGTGCAGACAGTCTGTACGCGTGGCTTTGCCTGTGACACAGCATTGATCTTCCTCATGTCTTTTGTCTGGATTGAGGTGAGACAGGTTTTGGGGTAGTCTTTTTTTTGTTCCAGGTGAAGGATTGTGTGATGGACGATGAGTTAAAAAAACACAGACATGTAGGGCAGTTCCTTTAAATCCCTATTGTACAAACAATGAAACACATGCTCGTCCTTTTTGTTTCCTCACACAGCAAAGTACTTTTTGAGAATTTTGCTGCCTCTGTATTAAAGTAAATTTTGGCATATGCAGATATGAACAAGACAAAGTTGGTTTTGCTCGTGTAATGTTTTTCGCTGAATAAAGTTGGGATAAATGAAAAATATTATGGGTTACGCTGTCTGATTGCTTTTGAGGATGTTTTTTTTTAAATAAACCTTTTGCCCAAATGAGAGTGAAAGAAATGTTATAAATGGATTTGACATCAGAAGAATCTATAACACCTTATTAATTTACCTATTAACAATGTTTATTCTTTATCAACACTTTATTAACACAAAGATTCATACCCTATAGACTAGAAACAGAAACATCGTATCTAGCTGAATAATTTAAGCACTCAGCTCCCTGGTATATCTTATACGCTCTTATATCTTGTTATAAGTTGATATTAATAAATAATGTGTAAGAAAAATGAAGCTGAAATGTAACTTACATTTGACTTAAACTAAAACAAATTTTCATCAAAAGACTAAAAATAATGAGAACATTTGCACTGGAAATGAAAAAAATTTATAAATGTATAAATGTATAAATGTCAAATAATTGTTTTTGATGTTGAGTCCAAAACATTCAGGAGATTTTGATAAATGGTTGAATCTCGATATGTAGAAATGTTTTAAAAAAGCATTTAAAGGTTTCATTATGTCTATGAGTTCACAAACTGATTTATTGAATGATATTTTGTATCTTTAATTCAGTCTTGGACGTGGAACTTGGTCTGACCTAGTGAGACTACAACTGTGGCACATAGTAAAAGTCACAAGCAACCATAACTACTACCGTTCTCACCTTTGTGAACTATCTCACGACATCGGAGAGAGAAACCTGAATGTTCAAGATCACTGTTCTCAACACTTCAGTCACAAGGCTTAACGTTTGGTTGATAAAGACCTCGGACCTTCATACAGTATACGTATGCAGCTGAGGAGTCACGCTCATGGTGAAGTGTTTCTAACATAATGCAAACCAGGCCATGGCTGGATTTACTTTCAAGGGGGGTGACTGCTTTCTTACTTTCGTGGTATCCTATTGAAGCATCTGTTCACCCAGTTTATTATTTATTCCCACTCACCGTAGTTGTATCCAGCCATGGAGATAGTACAGGTTTATTTCAGGTTTTCATATTTGATTTACACAGTCTTGTTAAATATAGAAATTAGCCTCTTCCTACCAATGTGTTTCAACAGATGGATATATAATAAGATATTGTGCCTTCTATATAGTCTTTTATCTCAGTTGTGAGTACGGTCTCTAAAACCTAAGCTGAGTATCAAGTATCCTTCATGATGTGAAGACAGGAACCTATATGCTTTAATAATACTCCCCTGCAGTGAATTTATTAACTTGCACATCACATCAGCCCCACTGTGTTCATCAAGGCTCCGTGAAAAGAGCAGCTCACGTACACACAATCTCATCCTCCAGCTTCATCACAGCCACGTCACTGAGGGGCAGCGGTGGCCATGTCGGCAGCACACTGGGTCCAGCAGCCTGAGAGGGTTCATGTTTCCACCACAGAGCGCATCCTGCATCACATCCACGTCATGCCACTGTGTTACTCAGCTGTGGGAGAAATCTGACTGGATATACAAAATGAAACAAACACACTTGCCTAATTTTTTATTTTTTGTCAGTTGTGTACTTCTGTTAATGCAAGCATTCACTTCTATGAGCAGTATCAGGGAGTGGGACCTCAGATTTCACTGCAGCAGCATTCCTGTGATTAGATGATGAGATCCGGTCCTTGTCTATACTACTAAGGATATTTACACCTCTGTTTTATTTTTAAATTTCAACATAATCTTTAGTAGGTGGCGATAAAGTAAACATCAGTGATCCATCAAATACAAGGGACTAATGCTGGTATCTAAGTAGTAGTGGGTGAGGCAGACACTTGGGAATGGTGGTAAATTCAATATCCATATTAGTTTGGACAGGGCATTGTTATGTTGAACACAGAGGACAGTATACATGATTTCCAGATTGTGTTGTGTGTTTATGCTGCAATATTGAACAATGATCTGAGACTTTGTTGTTATTACCGATTTAAGGGGTTAATACATTCAGTCAGTGTGTGTTCATGATGATTCAGACTCATTTATATCGCCTTATCTTTAGTTTTTCGTGCCACTTTCAAACCAGAGTTCTGACTTTAAATACTAAAAAACTCTACAGCTACTTCCATACTTCTACTACTTATTTGCTGAATTATCATAGATTATTCAAATGACAGCTCATCTCCTACATATGTAATCAGTTGTATCATTGTAAAATACAGAATTTAACTGGTACAACAGGGTCAGCAACCCTCGTAACTGATTATCCATGTTGCGTTCTACGCTAGAGCTGAGGCTAGTGATGGGTGTTTTTTTCTAGACGAGGGTGATCTAATAAGAGTTTGAGAAGGTTTCTACATCACTGTTTCCAAACATCTCTGTTTCCACCTCTTCAGACTAAAACGCAGCACCGAAGTGATGCATATTTAGATGAAAACGTAGAAATGTGGATGTTGCATAATATGCAGATGACGAGAAAGAGTGTCTCATACTCCTCCCCGCACCCCTACTCCAGGGTGGCTGTTTGAAACACCTATGAAAAACATTGAATTCCTGACATGTTGGGACCACACATCTTGGGAACATGTTTTGAGAACCCACAAAACAGCCTTTACTTTGATGAGCATCTCTTTTCAGTCACATTCCCATCCAACAACTGAAATATCAAACAGTAATGTCACAGGGCTTTTAGACAGCAGCGATGCTGAGTATGCATCACTCCCCTGTGGTGCAGGAGCACAGAGCTGTCAGGTTGTGCAAAGAGCTTTGGCCTTTATCCTCCTCTGGTCTCAGTGCTTGTTCGCTTTAATCTGTCCTGCCGAACAAGCCCGGGTCAGAACACCTTCCAGTGAGACCAGGACTAATTCCTTCCCCAGCACCTGGGATTTGTAGTCAGCAATCCTATGATATCACCTAGAGGGGAAAAAAAGAGCCAACTCCCAGGCCTCGCCGCACATGATAAGGTTAATGAGAAAGACAGGGGAGGCCTGTCCCTGCACCGCTCCATCTACACGGTGCTCCCTTCCTCCAGAGACATTATCAAGCTATTCACTTTGAACGGGTTAAATCTGAACCATAATGACTGTACAAATGTCCTAACACAATCTGTGTCACGCCGCACTGAGGCCTCTGTGTGTCTGATGCTCCAGCAGGAGATTGTGAACAGTGAGAGGCCGGTGTTGCTGTTCTCTGTGTCCAGATGGGGATGTCATTGATGAGGAGAGGTGTGGGCCAAACTGTCATAACATGCCTCGTCAGTTAGCAGTTTTAAAGGCAGAGGGAGGGGGGAGTGTGTGTGTGTGTGTGTGTGTGTGTGTGTGTGTGTTTGGGTGTGTGTGTGTTTGGGGAGGAGGGGGTTTGTTGGTGGCTGTGGAGAGCTCCCAGTGGAACTGATTATCCCCATTTTAGCTTATGAGACTTGGGGGTGGGCAGGAAGCAGGGGTGGAGGTGGTGGGATCGTGCGGCTGTGAACAGCAGGCTAATTAATTAGCGGCTTGTGGGAATATTCTGCCTAAATGCCAGTCAGGTCCCTGTGAGGCAACACACTTAGCAACTCGAACACTGCACACGCAAGCACACACAAGCTGTAAAACACACATGCTAAAAGTGAGTGAAGAGAACAAACAAAATTCTTGAGGGGTTAACCACACGGTCTAGAAATTTCGTAAATGTCACGTACTGCGTCAAATTGACATATTTCTAAAGGAAGATGTTTTCCACTCAAAGACTTGGGTTCTAATGGCCGCCTAAAGATTCTGGCATTTTTATGGAACTAAAAGACACATGTGCAAGTGCTTTGCCAGTGCTAAAACATGTAAATGTCTCCTGCTGTAAAATGAATCATCATTGATATGAACAGGAAATTATTTTGTTTCAATATTTTTGCAGCAAGAGCTAATCTCCTTTAGCGAGTTCAGGTGTTTTATTGCTAATGAGTTCAGTTTAGAAGGGAAGTCTGTTGTAGTCTGCCTTAGAATAAATAATTGGCATATGATCTCCCAACATCTTATCAATCACATCCGTTGCACGGAAATTGTTGCACAAACTTCAGCAAAATGAATTGTGAATCAGTTTCCTTCATACAACCTAATGCAAATATATGACATGAGAATATTTTAGCTACTTTCAGACATGCTCTGACCTCCGTATGTTTAAACGCAAATGCCTGATTGAGAAAACTCTGGACTTTCTCCCCTCTAGAATAAAGTCAGCAGAAAGTCTGAAGAAGCCAATGTGAGAAACCAGCAGGAGATCCTCCACAAGATTCCCCATAGCGAGAGGGCGTGTTGATTCTAGCGTTCGACAGACCCCAAAAAACATAAAGAAAAAAAATATATATATTTCAGGAAGAATAAGTGGGGCCACACACTTAGAAAACCCAGACTAAGATGTCAAGAGAGCTTTTGGTGATAAGAGCTGAGGCTGATGTCAATGTGCTGTATAAAAACATGTGATCTCCACAGCAGAATCAATAAGTTATGTCCTAGCCTCTGCCTGCTGCTCCACCCTTCACCCAAATGCTCAGGAGATTTCTGAGTTGTTGAGTGGAGAATCTCTTGCTGCGTTGTCAGTTTGTGAGACAAACTCAACTTCTCCGGACATCCTCCAGGGGTCATGTCTGAAAGCGGCTACAGTTAATGTCCCAGAGAACATGGATTTAACAGGTTTAAAATTATTCAGCACAAAAAGCTAATTAGTTTTTGGAGGAGGGAGAAAAGGCATTTCACATGTCTCCCTGTGAGCCAGCATACAGCATTTACATGTGCAGTCCAGAGTATTTAGACAGTTTCACCTCTTCAGTTCTTCAGGCTCTGAGCTGCAGCGCATTGGATTAGAGATAAACTAATGGAGGCTACTCTGATGTGCCAAGTCTGAGCTCTAATTTGAGTGGGTTAACATCAATATAAAAATAACTGTGTGGGAGATACAGCACTTTAAACACATTTGGTCCCCAATGTGTTCAAAAGCAATCAGACATTTGGCTACTAGATTTTTCTTGTTCTTGTTTGAATGTTAATTCATGGTTAAAAGAGCTCATATACAGTCATGTGTCTGTCTGTTCCTCCTTATGTGTTTCTATGTTGTGTGTGTCTGTGTGCCAGACCTCCAGTCCTGCCTCCTCGTCGCAGGTTGAGCCTCTCCTCCTCCCACACACCTGCTCTCCATCAACATCAACTCTGCAGTGTATTTAAACCCCGGCCTTTAATTCACTTTTCACCAGATCATCTGCTCACCTACAGTGGTATTGTCGAGTCGGCTGCATAAATTGGGGAGTTTTATTGGGGCAATAAAACCTTTCAAACCGGCCCCTGTGTTCTGTGTGTCGTACTTGGGTCCAGCACACAGTGAAATTGAAAAAACTTAAGATAAGACATTATTCTTTCTGAAGAATATTCTTCTGCCTGGCTACAGTATCAACAATGTTAAATATAATAGAATACAGTGAATAGAACAATGGAAGTCTAAAATATGTATAAAGTGTATCGTAAATAGATATAAGGTGCATATAGTGATGCAGAACCAGTGCTTAACAGAAATATCAATAGAAATGAGAATGAAATAAGCAAGTTACATAAGACAGTTGTATGACAGTGTTCAGCAGGTGGCTCAGAGCTGACTGAAGAAGATAATGATGAAGCTAAAAGGAAGCAAAAATCTATCAGAGATATTAAAGGTTGTTTGTTTGCCAAATTCAACAGATGGGTATGAGTACTTCACTGCAGCAGGTACCTGGCTATATCAAATGTGGTAACGAGTATAAATAAAGCAAACATAACTTGTGAACACAGCAAGAGATCCTCCACAAGATTGATAGCGAGTGACTGGGTTTATCGGTGATCTTTCTAACACATGAAAAACGCAAAAATGAATAGAAAATAAAAAAATATCTCTGCATAAAAAAGCATTACAATGCACTTGATAATTGCAGGTCAGGCTTGAGTGTTTTTACTTTGAAACGGTTACAGGAAGTGTATAACTAAGTTTGTGACAGACAGATAAACATTGTGTTTCACAGCAGGATAAAAAGAGAAAATTACCTTTCACCTGAGTTTGAATGTTTATCGTTGAATCCATGTCACAAACATACATTGTTGCAACACTTCCTCTGTGTGTTTCAAAATGAATCTTTTCAGTTGTGTAAAAGTAGCATGGCTTCATACTGTATATTACTGGTATTTATTTGAGTACACAGGACTACTTTTTTACAAGGAAATAGTTGTTTAAGGCCATATTCAAGGGAAATCGTATATGTTAAAACATTGTGCTGCAGTAGCAGCTCCTCTGCAAAACATAGTGTTGTGAATATTGTACATTGAATAGATAAAGTTGAACAACTGCCTTTCTTTGAGTATAGTTATGCTTATACGTTAAGCCTTTAAAGGTCCAGTGTGTACGATTTAGGTGAAAGGTATTAAATATAAAATAATCCTAGTGATGCTTTAACTAGTGTGTTTCATCTAAATTGTATGAATTGTTCATTTCTTTACCCTAGAATAGGCCTTTTATATTTAAATACTTTATATTTATATATTGGGAGCAGATCCTCTCTACTGAGGCCACAATGTCTTAGAGTACACTAAACTGGAACTTCACAGGTGCTCTGGAGAGCCTTTGAGTGCTCTGGGGAACCTTTTCTCGCTAAAGATACCTTTTTAGCTGTTTATGGTTCTTTGGGTAATGAATTCAAAAGAAGAGTTCTTAAAAACACACCAAGGTCCACTGTTGTTTCTTTGAATAACTTTTACATGTTAAATCATCTTTTTTGGAGAGAAGAATGTAGACTTGCCATTTTGTCTAACTGTGATTAAATTTCACACAGAAACACTCATTGTAATGTTTTGTCTCAAATCGTTTTATTAAAGAGCGAACTATGCATTAGCTTGCTAGTTAGCATTAGCCACGTTAAGATTAACTAATTTAGTGTTAGCTTACATTACCCACTATAGCCACATTTCTTCAGTCTGTTAACCGACACACAATTCAACAAATAATAAATAGCGCTGACTTAGTTGCTTTCTCCATGTTTAAGGCTAAGTGTATGATTAATTTAACACAATAACTGATAGTATCACTGATACTTTTTACGATATATTTAGTGTTTGGGCAGATTTCAAAAGCTAAACTTGTTTGAGAGAATAGCAAATGCATATTGGATTATAATTACATCAATTATAATGTTATAATATTTTACCATTATATTGTTTATAATAATTATCAATGTGATTTCTTGCCAGATTTTCACAAACTGTGTAATGAACTAGTCCAGAAGTTATCACTACCACTGCAGATCCCGGAGGAGTGTGAAGCTTTGTGCTGTTTAACCTGCAGTCTGCACAGCTGCATCAGTTAACATGGGAGGGTAAGCAATCATTTGAAAAACAAAGTCATATATATATTAATGAATTTAAGTTTGAATTGTGAACTTTAACATGTTCTATGGAGTAGATTATTGAGAATATCACCTTTGTCTTTATAATGTCTGTTCTTTTTTCTGGCCAGATTGTCAATGCCAATGCCGTTACTCCTCTTACCATCAGTCTTCAAAGGGAATGCACAACAGCTGTTTATTATTAATGAGGTGAAGTTATCTCACAAGTTTTTTGTTAGTTGTTCGAATTATTCAAAAATAACATTTATTGTGCTTTAAGGTTTCAAATTCATGTTTTAAAAGTAATAGATGATGTGCTTAACAATACTTGTGTTTTCTAATTCATCAGAATCTGATAAAAAATGTTTTTGTATTGATGCATTTTTCCCCAGCCTCCTTGCCTCACTGTTGGGAAAGGTTTATCGTGCTTCCTTAAAAACATCTTGCTTATTGCCAAATATATAAGACAGGTGAAATTGCAAAAAAATGTAGGAAATGATTGATGATGGGAATCGTTAAAGTTAATGATATATGTAAAATGTATGTCACATGTCATAGTTCAGACCTAATTTTCCAAATCAATGACTATTAGCTATTTGATTTTTGTTTTTCTTTCTTATTTGATGGTTCCCCTCCTCTCAACCGAGTCTCGCTCTCTCAGTGTATAACTGAAGATTTCTCCCTTGGGTACAGCCTGACAATCAGTGCTCTTAAGTTTTATTCCTTCTGACAAAATGTAGTTGTGAGGGGCATAGTGTGAATGCTTTGTTGTAAAGTAAAACCAGAAGAAAATGGAATAACGGTGAGTGATTTTTATTCACTATTTTTTACATCAACTTATTACTTTAAAAACTTCTTTTAGGGATATTTTGTTTTTTCTGTTCAGATTTTTTAGCAGCTCCACTTCTTGCAATGGTTTACTGTGCACATAGAACAAGTGAATGTAGATGCACCTGACAGTTGAAATAATGTAAAGCTGTTGTTGAAGCTATTGTTTTTCTCGGTACTAATAAGTCATCAATGATTTTCTTTTTTTTTAAAAGGATGCTGTAGGAAGTTATCTCCTAATAACTCATCCTTTAAATTGAGCAAGCAGTTTGTCGGGTGTGATGTGGAGTCAATAATTCAGACGTGAGTGAAGGAAAAGCTTTCTTCCGGCTCCTGCTGTGAAGGGATTTCAGGGAGGATATTGCTACTTAGTCGATGAATGGAATTATGTATGAAGCAGCTTTGTGGTTTCTCCATCGTCACAGACAATGCATGCATGCATGTCAGCTGCCTTGCTTTAGATTCTACCAGTGTTCAAAGATTTTTCTGAAGCACTTGTGTAAATTTTTGTTTCGATGAAATGAGTCATTTGCAATATGAAAAACTAATTATAACTTTGGTTCTGTGGTGTTGATTGCCGCATCACACTTTTCTCTTCTCCACCCACAGTGAGGCCTACAACAAGCTGTCCTGTGGTAGCAGATGACCCCAGTCTGTAGGCGGCTGCTTGTGTGTGGACTTTTGCTTCAATTGGGAGCCCCATGTCTGGAGGGTGCCCATAATTTGCCTTACCTCCACAGAGCCCCAGTATCTGGTCTCCCCAGCCTCAGCAGACTGATGAGTGTTTGTTCAGTTCACACTGATGTCATTGTTATCCTCCTCCACTCCTCACAGGGTGGCTGCCTGCTGCGGCTCAACACAGCAAGCTAATGTTAATGGCTCTGCTGTGTGTGTGTGTGTGTGTGTGTGTGTGTGTGTGTGTGTGTGTGTGTGTGTGTGTGTGTGTGTGTGTGTGTGTGTGTGTGTGTGTGTGTGTGTGTGTGTGTGTGTGTGTGTGTGTGTGTGTGTGTGTGTGTGTGTGTGTGTGTGTGTGTGTGTGTGTGGGTGCACACATGGTAAATTACTGTATCTGTATTCTAGTGTGGTGGCTCGTCTTTAGCTTGCAAACGTTAATTCAGAGCAGAAACAACGGCGTCATGTATGTTTCAGTGTGTACCACAAATGTATCTCACTGCTTGTGTGTTCCTGTGTCCTCGCACATTCTGCTGCTCAGTTCACATACACAGAGAGAAGTCCGGCATGTATTCTGCACAGATTCTCACCATATGTTACTCTTGGCCTTTTCTGGCTAGACTGAGAGAATCTGTGAGGATTGTGTAAAAATGTACACACACAGTTCTTGCATGGCTGTGAGCACACATGTCTGTGCTGCCTTTCCAAACACATCTGATGCATATGTTCAATTAAAGTAATGTTTATTTCATCTCTTGTGAGATAACTAGCCATTGCCAGTTAGTAAACAGTGGGAGGCAGGGTCCTCAGCATATCTCAGGCCTCCACCCCTTAGCTCGGTGGTGGGGAATAAGACCAACCAAAATCTCCTTCTATCTGTTGGCCCATCAGGTGGTGAATTCAACACACACACACACACACACACATCTGTTTAATGTGGGACTAGGGTTGCAAAATTCCGGGAATATTCAAAGTTGGAAACTTTCCATGGGAATTAACGGGAATTAACGGGAATATACGGGAATTAACGAGAATAAACGGGAATATACGGGAATTAACGGGAATAAACTGGAAATGTTGTGGGTAATTTATACTAACTGTATATACCTTGTCATATACAGACATAAATATAAACATTTTGTTTTGTCATAGGCTGATTTGAGCCCTGAGGAAACTTTGGGCAATTGACTATACGCTTCTGCATCGTTGTGTCATTCTTAACATTGGTCTTTGCACAGTATTTGCAAATGTACACAGCCTTTCCTTCTACATTGGATGGGGTGAAATGCCTCCACACATGAGATAGTGCACGTGGCAATGTTCTGTAGAATAAGATGAGAAAAAGTTTGTAAAAAAACACTAATGCAATGCCAGAGATATAAATAGTTAGCCAAACTATTGCAATTGTCTGTAAACATATTTTACAACTGATGGATAAATTAATGGAAATAGGCTAGATGAACAGATGAGCAATCCTCAATCAGCATGCTAATATATTTTTCCCAGTAATATCATCGAAACTTACCTGACTAGTCCTGCACACTACAGCAGGCCTCAATAGCCCTGCTGTAGAGTAAAGGATGCTGGGAATTATCTGTGCATGTGATGGAAGAATGCACAGTGGAGGGTTGAAATTCAACGTGCAGCGTGTGCTGCATTCCATACATCTTTAAAATAGAGTTTTGAACGATGTTTTTATTGCTCAGCGTTTAATTTGCGTAGTGTTTTTTTTTTTTCAAAATTCCCAAAATTCCCGAGCTAAACTTCCCATGGAAACTTTCCGCCCCTTTGCAACCCTATGTGGGACAAATTATTTTTATTCCGCATCTTCTTTGCATTGAGGGAAAAGGCCAATATCAAGTGTATAACAGCTAAATGAGTTGGAAGAACAAATACTCTTGGATAAAGTAAATGCTCTTCAGAGGAGTTTGATGTCCAACATGCAGCTTTCCCAAATATTTTTACAAATATGTCCGATTTAGCAAATGCTCCTATGCTCATTCAGGTGTGTAAATGACAGAGCCGATGACACACACTGCCAATTGAATTCCCTAAGTTGCTGGCAGGTAAATCCAAACTTAAGATGATTGAATGAATGAATGAATGAATGAATGAATAATGTGGCAGTGACTCTACTTCCGCACATATGTACATCCATGGCTACAATGCAGACAGATACTATCGATGGCTAGTTCAACAACATCCAATGGTTTGCAGAGTCTCAGTGAGACTTTGAAAGCCTCTGATCTAACCACATTATAGAGTACAGTTTGAACAGTATGGGAGAACAACCGTTTTCTCCTTCTATAATCTAAGTGCTGCCTTTTCACACAACAATCATTGCTCTATTAAATATATATTAAAGGATACCGTATTTTGATTGGTTAGCATGTTATCAACTCAACTAAATCGGCCCAGACTGCCTAGTAGAAAATACAGACATCAACTAAGTCTGAGAGGGATGAATATTGTGTACTGTGTGAACAGAGCATACTACCGATCTGCAAATATTTATAGAGGAATAGTATTGGGTCATGTGGTTGACGAACGAATGCACAGCTCAGAACAGAAATGCTGGAGTTGTAGGTGACTGGAAACTGGAAAAAATCACGTAAGAGGAATTTCACTTCCAATCTCTCTTCACCTTTCATGGGAAAAAAGGCTTCTTTGCCAACAGTGTACTGTAGTATTCATCATCCTGGCTGGCTATGCCAAATACTGAAAAACTGACGGAAGGTGAAGGTTCTTTATTTCCATTTGATCTCTCACAAGTTGGATCCCCACCGCAGAAGGTCTTTGATATCCTCCAAGAGGATGTCTCAGAGGAAGCCTTTTATGATAAGCCAAGCTGGGTCGGCCCTGAGAGCGATGCATGTAACTCGCTGCTAAGCCAGCCAGTATGTTCATTTTCTCGCCTCTTTTTCCAACTAGGCTGGGGTTTCCTTTTGTCTCTCTGTACTTGAGTCAATTGCCAGAGAGACCAGCAAGTACACTTTGTTCTCTGAGTCTTAGGAAATATTCCTGCAGTTTAGGCCAAGAAATCCCGATGCTCAAATGAACTTCAACTGGGCACATAGAAGCACTTGCAAGAACTAAAGGAAGAGATATATTATAACATTAAAATGAAAGATTCCACATAGTATGACAGAAAAGGAGGAATGTGATAATAGAATTATTAAATGAAAATATGGCCTCTTGTCTTAAACATGTGGATTGACTTAAAACTTCCTGGTAGCCTTTAATGAATCATCTTTGATGATGTCGACAGAGCCAGGGTGACAGTAGTCCCATGGTTACTAAAGAAAATATTACGCTGTGGCAGGACAAGGAAAGGCAGAGACGCAGATACTGCTTACTGTTGTTTATTCAGTAGTCAGGAAGAACAGGCACATGTTCCCCATACGGGAAGTATATATAGCTACAGACTTTACATTTCCCATCGACCCACTGGGTGAGAGGACACACCCATGAGTGCACGCCACACAGCACCCCCCCCGAACACCCAGAGGGAAAAATACAAAATGGGACAAAAGTCAGTACCTCTCAGGGGGTTTAACGAGGCGACCATAACGGCTACGCCGATCCCCGTCCGCAAACGCAGGGGTGAAACAAGCAGAAGGGACATCATTTACAACAGACACAGGATCAGGAGGCACAACTGGAGAAAACAACACAGGGGTCTTAGAAGGGGGGCGACCACGACGGGGAACCCGGGCCGGTAGCACCTCTTCGCCGGCCAACAGATGAGCTGGCTTAAGTCTGTCTAACGAAACACGCTCCCTGCGCCCGCCCATGTCCAGAATGAAACTTTTAGAACCCGCCTCTAACCGGGCCGTCATACGGGGGCTGGAGGGGAAACCGGTGAGCATCGAAACCGAGCGGTCGCGAGATCCGTTGGCACGAAAGACCGAGGAGAAAAATGATGCACGGGCACCGGTGCACAAGCGGACTGTGACGCAGGACGCGGAAAGGGGGCCGAGCTGTGAGGCAGAAACTCCCCTGGGATGCGGAGCGGCTGACCGAGCACCAACTCTGCAGGCGAGGCATCCAGGTCAGCCTTAGGAGCCGAGCGCAACCCGAGCATCACCCACGGCAACCGATCCAACCAGTTTGCATCTGAGAGCGCAGCCCGCAATGACGCCTTAAGCGACCGGTGAAAACGTTCACACAAACCGTTAGCCTGGGGGTGGTAGGCAGTGGTACGGTGAACCTGTGTGCCCAAAGACTTTGCTAGCGCCGACCAGAGCTCCGAAATGAACTGCGGGCCTCTGTCAGAGGTGATATCAGACGGTGCACCAAAACGTGAGACCCAAGCTGAAAGAAAAGCGCGCGCCACGTCCGCAGATGTCGTGGAAGACAGAGGAACCGCCTCTGGCCACCTAGTGGTCCGATCTACCATGGTAAGGAGATGTGTAAAACCCTGGGAAGGGGGAAGAGGCCCCACAAGGTCGATATGCACATGATCAAAACGCCTGGCTGGAATCAAAAATGGCTCGAGGGGCGCCCTAGTGTGCTGGTGAACTTTAGCTCGCTGACACGCCACACATGTGGCCGCCCACTCCTTGACCTCTTTGCGAAGGCCAGGCCACACAAACTTCGAAGACACCAACTTCACCGACGCCCGGACACCCGGATGAGAAAGAGAGTGCACCATATCAAAGACCCGACGGCGCCAAGCAACCGGCACCACCGGGCGGGGGCGGCCCGTGGAGACGTCGCAAAGGAGGGCAGGCCCACCATTTTGCACAACTGCCTCCTCCAGCTCCAGACCGGTACTCGCAGCTCTCAGTGCAACGATACCCGGGTCCCCAGGTTGATCGGCAGCCAGTGCGGAAAAATCAACCCCAAGATGCACAGGGCACACCAGCACCCGCGACAGGCAGTCTGCAACCGGGTTCGCTTTACCCGCCACATGTTGGATGTCCGTTGTGAATTCGGAGATCGCCGCTAGATGGCGCTGCTGGCGAGCAGACCATGGCTCTGTCACCTTTGCCATAGCAAACGTCAATGGTTTGTGGTCAACATAGGCTGTGAAAGGACGGCCTTCCAGCAGGAAACGGAAATGACGCGTAGCCAGGTACAACGCTAACAGTTCCCGGTCAAACACACTGTATTTTCGCTCACTGTCTCGCAAACCGCGGCTAAAAAATGCAAGGGGCTGCCACGCACCCGCAACCCGCTGTTCAACAACTGCACCAACAGCCACATCTGAAGCATCGGTCGTGAGGGCGATGGGCGCCCGAGACGCGGGGTGCGCCAGAAGCGCCGCGTTAGCCAGGGCAGCCTTAGCCCCCTCAAAAGCCTGGATCCTCACAGGGGTCCAATCAACCTGGTCCTTGGCTTTCTTAAGCTTCAAAGCACCATACAATGGTTGCAGGAGTTGGGCCGCACGAGGCAAGAAACGATTGTAAAAGTTTACCATGCCCAAAAACTCCTGTAGCGACCTGACCGAGACCGGACGGGGAAAATCCGCAACTGCATGCACCTTCGAGGGCAAAGGAACCGCACCCTGCGACAAAATGCGATGGCCCAAAAAGTCTATGACAGACAGCCCAAACTGGCACTTGGCTGTGTTGACAATGAGACCATGCCCATCAAGGTGCTGGAAAACCTGCCTAAGGTGCGACAAATGTTCATCAGCCGACGGGCTGGCCACCAAGATGTCGTCCAAATAGACGAAAACAAACGCGAGGTCACGTAGCACCGAGTCCATCAATTGCTGAAACGTCTGCGCTGCGCCTTTTAAGGCCGAACGGCATCCGCAGGAACTCGAAAAGCCCAAACGGCGTAATGACAGCAGTCTTGGGCACGTCCTCTGCCCGCACAGGCACCTGATGATAACCTCGCACCAAATCGATTTTAGAAAAAATTGTCATGCCCGCCAGACGAATCGAAAAATCCTGAACTTGCGGAATTGGGTAACGGTCATGGGCCGTAATGTTATTTAAACGGCGGAAGTCGCCGCACGGCCGCCAAGAACCGTCCGCCTTGGGCACCATGTGGAGCGGTGAAGCCCACGGGCTGTTGGACCGCCTAACGATCCCCAAACGCTCCATGGTAGCAAACTCCTCCTTCGCGGTGGCTAACTTCACGGTGTCGAGGCGACGCGAACGTGCGAAAACAGGCGTACCCGCAGTGGGAATGAAATGTTCCACGCCGTGTTTAGTAACCGCGGCAGAAAATGCGGGCGTTGTCAGCGAAGGAAATTCCGCCAGTAAGCGCTGGAAGACATCCTTTGACGCCGCAAAATTAGCGTGTGTTAACGGCCCGGGTCCCCCTGACTGACACGGAAAAGACGCAAAAGACACAGCATCAATGAGCCTGCGATTAGTTACATCCACTAACAACCCATTAGTGCACAGAAAATCTGCTCCAATAATAGGAACCGTAATGGAGGCTAAAACAAAATCACACAGAAATTTGCGTCCATTGAAACACACAGTCACCGACTTGGTACCAAACGTCTCTATAGCCGAGCCGTTAGCCGCTGTCAGACGCGGACCACTGCCACGGGCCGAGAGGTCCGTAGCTGCAGGAGGGAGAAGGCTCTTCTGCGAGCCGGAGTCCACCAGGAACTGATTACCTGATATGGAGTCCTGAACGAACAGCAGCTCCTCTTGATCACCAGCGCCCACGGCTGCTACCGAGCGCCGGCTCTTCCGTTTCCCGGTGCCTGGAACGCGCACGGAGGAACGCAGCGGCGCGCCTTGCTGCCGAAGCGCTGATGGAAGAAACACAGCTGGCCGCGCTGTGTGCGGGTGGAGACTGCAGCCGTCACTGCCGGAACCTCGTTCTCCAACGTCGACTGCGAGGACTCCACGGCCACACTCTGCACGGAGACGTTCCTCGAAGACAGCAGGATGCGGTCCGCCTCCTCAGCTAATCCACGGAAGTCGCCGGCCGCCAAACAGGAAGAGTTGGCGAGGGCTGCGCGCACCTGCAGCGGGAGCTGGCGCAGAAAGATGTGCGGGAACAGGAAACCCTCATCCTCGGAGCCCAGCAACGACAGCATCTCATCCATCCGGTCCACTGCCGAACCATCACCCAAACCAGGAAGCGACAGTAGCTTGTCCGCTCTTTCCACGGCTGACAAGCTGTAGCGTCAAAGGAGAAGCTGCCTGATGGGGGCGTACTTCCCTCGCAGCGGCGGGGCCCACAGGAGCTGCATCACGCGCCGGGTGGATTGCTGGTCCAAAGCCGCGACCACCAAAAAATACCTGGAGTCGTCTGCCGTTACTCCTCGCAGATGGAAGAGAGCCTCGATGTGCTGAAACCACGGCGCGGGGTCGTTCTGCCAAAACTCCGGGAGCTTAACGTGCTCCGCGGAGCTGGTCGATCCTGGAAGCTGCTGCGCCATGGTCGTCGTGGAGACACGGTCCACCGACCACTGGGTGAGAGGACACACCCATGAGTGCACGCCACAACACTATAATTATTTCCTGTTGTTTTTTAACTTTGACTATTTTACTGCAACAATCTCTTGATCGGTTGCACTCTCCTAGTGCTTTAATTTGACCCTGAAGTTCCTATTATAGTGTATCATAGACTGGCTTTTGTCTGGCTTTTGTATTTTTACTGCCAATACTCCAAATTAATGTTAAGAATTGCCCACACAGTCAACAGTGAAGCTGCACTACTCAACATTATATATTGGATTAAAGGATTGAGATTATTGGGGAAAGTAATGCCCACAAGAAAAACTTACTTTGGGTTGTGTTTGCATTGTAAATTACAATAATAATAATCAAATGAATGTATATAGAACGTTTCAAAACATAGTTACAAGGCGCTTTAGAATAATAAAATGGGAAATTGAAGGAAAACAATAGGAAACAATTAAAGTGTGCAGAGTTGATCTATAGATCTGTGTTTACCATTGACTGGATTTGAACTGTTTGACTTCAAAATGACTGTGTAGCATTGGCTAATAAAGATGCTCCTCGACTGGGAGCTGGTCTTCACAGGGGGGAAAAGGCCAAGGGGTGATGGTGGTTGGAGAAGGGGTCACCACAACGGGAATGAGATTCAAGCAAGCAGAGGCAGTTGCACAGGAAGGGGACTGATGACAGTATTTGGCCTTGATCAGTTCCACTGCCACTATATGGTCATGTGCAAATGTCAGCCTGTTTGTTGCCTAAGAGTCTAAAAACCCTGTGCTACGTGCTAAACACAATACATACACTCATCCTGGTCTTCGTTACTCATTTCCTCCATCATCACAATTTTCCCATAGAAGGAAAATAAATACAAAATCTGCCATATATTATTTATATAGGCAATATTTCCAAAATCACAATGTGGCCTAATAAGGTACAAAATCATCTCCCCTAAACCCCTCTAAAAGGACTGTATTGCAAATGAGCCTCATAGTTGCCCATTTGTAGAATTGTAAATGTGGCCTTAATATCCAAAAAAAATGTATTTTTGGCAAACATGGGGTAATGTAGTAATCTGTGCTCGGCCCAATTTTAATCTCATTATCAGGACACACCCTATAAATTTCCACTGCGATGCAGATGACACCCAGTTATACTTGTCAATAAAGCCAGAACAGTGTAATCAAATAACTGAACTTTAACCATGGTTCAAGGACATAAAAACCTGTATGACCCGCAATTTTCTCTTATTAAACTCAGATGAAACAGAGGTTCTAATACTTGACCCTAAAACCTTACTGATATATTATCTAACTATACATCGTATCAGAGATCGTGATAGTAATGGCGGATTCTGTTACTTGTTGGCATCTGATCGTGGATCCTGATGGCGGCAGTGGATCATCACGATTGCTTGTGGACTACGTGGAACACGATTGAGGTGGCAGATGATGGCGGATCCTTATTGGGGCAGTGGACAATGACTGTGGACTATAGTGGCATCCGATCTCGATGGTGGATCATGATCGTGTTGGCTGCTGTCTGACCATGGACTATGACTACAACAAGACTGCTTGATATACAAAATGTCTCCTCAGATACTCGACCATTACTGACAACAATCCATCAACTAATCTACTTACTCTACTCAACGTAGAGGTTTCTATGTTCTTTTTAACCTGTTAAAAGGTTTTTTTTTGTAGTTTTTCCTTACTCTTGTTGAGGGTTAAGGACAGAGAATGTCACACATTGTTAAAGCCCTATGAGACAAATTGTGATTTGTGAATATGGACTATAAAGATAAAATTGGATTGATTGATAATTATTTTATGGATTATGCCTGGCTCACAACTTAACCTCTTGCTTGGCAACTTGGCAGTGAAACTCTGTTACTTCTCAATCATGAGCTAAAAAGTGACAGAGTTTCATTTGAAACTGATTTATCCTTGGTATGATCACCATTTTCTCAAAAAGGAATTTTACAGTGGACATTGGATTCATTGGCACTGCAACAAAATGACAAGTAGTAACTTTCTATTGCTGGTTCAGCTTTTAATACTTTAGGAATGTAAAGGCTGATATATGCTACTCTGTTTTGACTGACAGGACTGACACGGACAGAGGAACACCCTCTCCGAGCACCTCGGAGAGCTCTTCGTGTATCTCTGATTTTTCTAACTGTCCGTGGGCATTTCTCTCTTTCACTGCCACTTCTTGCAAATATGTAAAGACTGTGTACGTTGTTTGTGGTTTATGTGAGTGTGTTGGCAGTGGTGGTGGTGCTAGTGTGAGGGGGCAATCATCTAGACACAATAAGAGCCAACAGATGTCTCTCCATCTCTCTCTCCCTCTCTTCCTTTTCATTTGTCTATGCAGTACGTAGGTGGAGCTCACCAGCAGAGACAGACGGGGGGTGGTGAATAAAACAAGAAAATGAGAGCAACGTGGCTTCGCCATTTCCCCATCACATTGATTTATTCTCATTTTTTAAGGCTGTGCAGAATTGTTTTTTTTTTTTCTTGTTGTATCTCAAGTGCCAATGGCAACACAGCAATTTTATTCCATCTTGCCTAAGAATGGCCCTTCAGAGATCTGGGTCTGTATGCTTCATGTGTCTGTCATGGAACAATGAAGATATCGGCACACTCATGCAGCACAATATGAAGTCTGCTGAAAGATGTGCTAGACTATTTGTATTTAGGAAAGACTTGAGTGTGAACACCTGCGGTTGTGAATAATTGCAAAAGCCTTTGCTGATCGTGATGGCAATTTATTCTAAACTATGGTTACAACTAGATTGCTTAGATGAACAATATGCCATCTCACATATACTCTTTGTATACGCCATTATTGACAATACCTCTATCATTACAATTGTAAAATACTTTGAAGATTGATTCACCCCTTCATGTTTATGTCTGACACTATCTTTCTCAATGAATGTTGTCAATACTTTTCAATACTACTTAAGCCCGAAACAAATCGTGATTTGTGAATATGTGCTGTACAAATGAGATTTTATTGATTGATTGATAATTCTATCATTTAAACGTGACCACCCCAGTATTTAACCAGAAAATTCACAGCCTACCTTAACTACTATGTTGAAAGGCAGATGTAAAATGTATTGTTCATACAATGACAATACAAGTGATGAAATCTAAAAACATAACTATTAAGGTTCACTCTTGACCTTGGAATTCATAAAAAACAAACAATCCCACCTCAAGGTCAATTTACTTGCTTTTAGCCATGTCACATGGTCTTCATTAGTAGGGTTTACTCAGTTTCCATAGAGATATAGATGGATTAATTAACATGCAGTCTCAGAACAAACATTCCACCAATCAAAAAACATTTGTTGCAATTTAAAAAATGAAATGTATTTATTTAAAAAGATTTTCAAACTCAAAAACAAATGCAATATTAAATATATTTACTATGGATTCCCATGTTTAACCTAATGTATCAACTGTTCCTTGAATGCAGTTATCTTACTTATAAATTACTAATTTAAATCTGACTGGTTAATGTGAAAGAGGATGTCACAAACCTGAAAGCTCCAGAAAACTGCAGAAATTAATGTTAAATGGTAACAGGACCACAACCATATTCAACAATGATGTTTCATTCATTCATTCATTTCAAGTGAACACAAACTGGCTCGTATCCTAATAATATTGTAAATAAATGTATATATTCTAATAATTGCAAGTAAATTTGAATTAGCTTTAGAGACAGCCCTCTCTGGCACAGTTGTAATCTTGGAAGTCTATTTATTTCCATGGAATTTTTAGACAGTTTCTTTTTCTTTGCCCCATTGGATATTTAATTTGTGATATTTTTGCAAAGACACTCATTTATGCTCCTTGTACTTCACAGATACAAATCCGTGTTTTCAAATATGCAGAGATGGAGAACGACCACAGAGCTTAAATTAATTTGCAAGTAGCTCAGCATTCTCTGCCTGCTGATTCGAGATTCCTCCCTCGAGTTATTCATCATAATATTCAGCCTCTCTTCCTCACTGCACCCACAGCTGGTCCTTGTTGGCCTGGTTTGTGCTGGTGCCTGTGGTCACCACTGGTCCTACTGTACACACAAGTCTCTCTAAAGGCCAGGTTTTGCATCTGTGTGACTGAAATGACTGTTTTTTTGAACTGAAATGAAAACTATCAAGATCCATGGTGTGTCTCCACGTCTTCCCACTTAAATAAAATTAAGCACAAGTTTCCCATGCCCATGTTGCGCTGGTGACGTCATTTGGAGCCAGAGTCTGCGCAGGATTTGGGACTGCAGCTGCAATATTTAGAGTCCAACCATATCTCCTGCCTGACCAATTGTAAGTCAGTCATGACTTCTGAGGCTGTTTTTATATCATCAAATAACTAATTAAAACCAAACTTGCCTGTGGTAATAATGACCTTAAATGAGAAACCATCTCTGGAAAAACAGGATTCAACATGGACATTTTAATTTGGACTTTGTCCCATCTGGTTACATGGAGGAGACAGGTTCATAATATACACTGCAGGCAAGCCGCCAGGGACAGAACAAGACATGTTGGCTTCATTATGAGCTGTCACGTCGTCCATCTTTACATACAGTAACTGGTATGTCCCAGCCTTCACATCCTCGGTTCTGTTCTTGTGAAGCAGTACAACACAAGCTGCTTATCGTCAGGACGTGGCTGTTATGTTAACTAGTGTGCATGTGTTGAACATATGTGTGTACTCATAACCCTGACTGAAACGTGTCAGCTGTTGCTCCATTTACATGTTTCTATCAAATCAAGCCTAACACATCTTGGCCTGACTTCCTGTTCCTGCAGTTAAGTTGTGTCCATCTCCAACATTGATCCTCCTGCACTGACTTTCCATTCATTCACAGTGCCTAGCTGTCTCTCTCTGAACAGAGGGTTAGAAACAAACTCCTCCTCCTCCTCCTCCTCCACTGCTAACGTCTGGAAAAGAGTCAGTCTATCCTTCCAACCCCCTCATCCTCCTCCCCCTTCTCTTTCCTGCTCTCATCACAGGCTCCTCGCCTCGATGTTGGAAGCACTCCAAGCAGCAATGTAGAGGGAGGTAGGGAGGGGTTGGTCGCTTGTGACAGAGAAATGCAGAAGCTCTGAGCATTGCTGGGCAGAATGAATGACCCTCAGCCGCCCCAAAGCCTGAGGGACTGTTGGCTCACTGATGGCTCTGTTCATGATGTCCAGACACAGATGCTGCAAGGTTTGGAGGGAGAAGACATGGCTTCCAGCACAGCCCCCAGCAAACCCCATGGGGGGAGAGAGGAAATGTGTGGGCCATCATTTCATGCACTGGTTAGAGAATCTTACTGCACTGGAAAATTACATTTTACAATGTAATAGATTATAATATTTAAGTTCTTCTGAGAAATAATTGTTAAAAAATGGCATTACTCTACAAATAAGCAAGACCAGTGAACAGTGTGTGTGAGTGGCCAAGGCACAGTTGGAACATTTAGAAATCCCCCTTTGCGGTGACTTGATTCTAGTGGACAGGGTAGTGAACACCATGACATATGATATTATTATTAACAAGAAAAAGGCTATGAAATTATGATCAAAATAAAAATGTTCTTTTCTTCAACGTCCCTCATTACCAAATATTTTTTTTGAACGTACCTTTTGCGGCGAATATGAACCCGCCCTCCCCTGGAAGAGAGGAGTACTACGGGCTGAAGCGACCACAGCTGCTGCGTTGTACAGCGGTAGAGAGGAGAAGACTAGCTGAACTAACTGCAACTGCAGAGGTGTCGGTGTTGTGGAAACGCCAGAGAAGCCAGTGCTATTGTGTGTGGCACCACAAGTCCATCCAGCACACAGCTTGGGAACATTCAGCAGCTCCTCCAGGAGTTGTGTCTAGCTCGTGTTTGTGCCGGGGTCCGGTAAATTTCATTCTCAGTGCTGATTGGCTTTTGGGACACAAATTTAAACCCATATTTAAATATTTCTACTCAAGCGTTGGACACGAATGACGTGAAATTTGCATCTATTGCACTGCCAAACTGTCTCGCTCTGTCGCGAGACAAATTTACAGTCTTATTTTGTCTTTGCATTGACTTTGTAGGGAATCCCAAAGTGCATTTGTTGTTATTAGTATCATTATTTATTAGTATCATTATCAATAATAATATTTTCTAAGAATTAGGAAACACACACAGCTTGGCCATTCCATTTTGTGAAGTAGCCTATAATCACTGTTATTTTCCTGATTGTATTAATAGTTTTGTCAATGTCTTGTCTCTTGTCTTGCAATTTAAATAAAGAAAAGGAACATTTTAACTTTATACATCCAGAATAACTGATGGTTGCTCCAGGAAACTGCACACGGCATGCAGTATTCATGTTTGACTCTGTCCAGCTCCCAGGAGATTTGATCATAAATCTTATCACAATGGTGCAATTAATCATTCAACGCTTTTCCATTGGCACAGAAGTGTTGAGTGTTAATTGAACTGTGTAACCAGAGTGTATAACCTTGACACATACACTCCCAATGTGAACTGAGGAATGCTTTCAAAGAGCATGTAAGCCAATAGCAACAAAGGCAGACAGCAGTGAAATCTTCCGATGGCCAAATTTGGCAGTCGTCTTGCCGCCTCATTCAGTTGATTCAATAACTAGAAATACAAGGAAATTGTCCTGCATTACAGCCTCTGAATAAGAGAGAGGTTGGGCACAGCTGACATAATCGGTTGAGAGATCCCTTAGCAAATACAGTAGATAACAAATAAACATTTTTTTTTTCCTAAGATGTTCTGCTTCTCCTGTGTAAGGATTTGCCACTTTCCTTTTTCATATGACAGCAATGATGGTCAGACAAAACAAACAATTTCAAAACATGATGTTTGGCACTGAGAGATTACAGAGCGAGCATACCTCCACCAAGGCTAACACTTTATCACAACATTTTGAATAAAAAGAAAGAATCCTTCGATCTGCCCTTGGGTCATGCTCAACCCCTTGACAAAATTTCATGAAAATTGGTTCAGTAGTAATCCTGCTCATATACCAAACAAACAAATGAAAACAAAAACTCCTTGGTTGAGGTAGTAAAGACAGAACGGTAAAATACATCTCAGCATTACATCTGAAGCAGCTGGTGACACTCGGCGTATCAAAGGAGATAAGTACAGTAGCTGTTGCAATTGTGTCGGATACAAAGACAGTTGTGTGTGCAGCATCCATACTAGGACAAAAGGGAGAAAATACAAAAACACCTGGACAACAATCAATGACTCCATTCTTCTTTTGTTTTTCAAAAGAGAAAAAGAACAATGTTACTGGATGACTAACATACCTCAGAGAGCATTCAATATATTGCATTAAATGAATTACATTTTTCACCTTCAATGCCTTATTTAAATTCTTAAATCCATTATGTAATATGTATCAGTTCACAAAACCCCGTGTCATTTTCAGACAGTGCACAGAAAATGAATCTGAGCTCAAATTAAAACCACTTGCTAGGTTTTCAATCTTTTTGCAGTGTATCCATCTGGTCCCACTGAGCGCTGTGAGAGAAACTGACTATTGAGCCATCCAATGGCACCGGGCCCTGCCCAGCAGGGTTTTGTAACAGAAGTGGCCCAGTCCTGTTTTGTCTGACCCATAATTCAGCGGGGTGGCCTCAGAGATAGTGAATATCCCTGCCAGAAAGCATGGAAAAAAGAAAAAAACAACACTATGCTAAACCAAGGGTACCACATGAAGGAGACAAGGAACTGCATCAAGCGGACAAACAACCATGGGAAATAGCAGTGCAAGAAAAAAAGCTGAAACCACACAAATGCAGCCCGGAATAGATATCTTAAGAGGAGCAGACATCTGAACCGTTACCACACAAAGGCACCAGTGACGGCCTCCACTCACTCATCCTTAATACATTCCAAACACCGCCGGCTCCCTGGGGAAACATGTTCATTCAGCGCATGTCAACAGTATGCAGCAAGATGGAGCATTTGTACAGCTGTGGGCCTGTTAGTAACTAGGCTCTCCATTAATGGGTTAATGATGTGTACACTTGACTTATATATATACAGCATCAGTGTTGTTAATAACAGAACTGAAATCAGATTATATCTTTTTGATCAATATTTTCTATGAATCACTGCACATACTGTATTTCTGTATTTGTTCCAAAATTCTAGGCCTCATGTTGTGTTCAATGACATATATTGTCCTTGGTTGAAAAAACATCAAGTCAATCAAAGCCATAGGTTCAAATTTAAATGTGGATATCATCTCCCTGTCCCACAGCCAGAAATCTAGTGACAGACAAACAGTCATAAATGGCATCAAGCAAAAGTGTGAGGACCTTTATATTATGCAAGAATATTCCTGGTTCACACAATATGAGGCAGCTAATATCCCACCCAGTCATACATGATGCTCTGTCAATGCAGTTGAGCTCTGGCTGCATGTTTGCATAGGGGTTTTTCAAAATTAAAGATTTTACAAGATCATTTTATAAAAAGATATTTTCATGTTGCTATGATACATTACTGTAACCCATCAGCATAGTATATAATTTATATCTGTCCCAACAATCAAGCCATTGTCATTTTTGTCTGTGAATGGAACTAAATATTTTTTTTATTGAACAAACTAAGGTTACATTCATACTGCAAAATTTCCGAAGAGCCGCTAAACTTTGGTTCCGTTTTAGTTGGAAAACTAAGCGACTGAGGTTTAGTCTGGTCGGGCAAAACGGAGGCATTCGGAACTGATGACATAGACAATCACCGATTGAAGAATAAGCAGAGGTTACCTTCTGTTTGAAAAGACCCAGGCTGCTGTCACATGACCCCTTCCAAAATAAAACAACTGGCATTAGCCTCGGCTACCAGAGTATTACACAACATGGATAATCAATTACAAGCATTGCTGACCCTGTTGTCTTTGCTAACAGTTGTTGTGCAGTTAAGTTCTGTATTTTACAATGATACAACTTTTTACATGTGCAGGAGATGTGCATGCAAAGTGCACACGAGTGATGACATGACATGTGTTTTCACATAGTATGTGATAGTATGGATGTGGATTAGCAGACTGGTGAGATGGGTAACTGGCTGCGGATCCTAGAAACAAAGGTGGATATGGCACATTGACAAACTAAACGATCAGAGAGCAGGGGCTGGCTGTTGGTGCACAGTTGTTATATCGTGCCAGTGATGGCTTCATGTGTTGAGGTGTGTCGACTCATAACAGCCACAGACGAAGGACTGTGACAGAAAACCCTTCTGTTACTAAGTTGTGGGTTCAACAGTGATGTCGGTCCTTGGTTCCTTGTTCCTAAATACAAAGGACAGAATATTGTATAGCGGCACTTCAGTCAAGCTACATCAGCACGGTCCAGCACCTTTTCAGTAGGCGCCAGTTATTTAGAATGCAAACGTGCTTCTATACACCGCTGGAGATGCTGTAGCACACAGTATGAAAGCCACAGATAATAGCTGTTTGTTGATTGTGTGAGAGCGGCAGCAGCAGCAGTCTGAGTACAAATAGTGCAGACAGACCACCGAGCTTTGAAGAAAAGCTCTCCCCTGCGAGCTGGCCAGCTGTTTATCACAGACTCAAACCAGTCTGTCTCTCGCACACTATCTCATCTGTCTGTCTGCCCATCACTCAGTCTGTTTATATCCTCTTATCTGTTCCTCGCTGAGCGCCCTGCCTCGCTCTGCCTCTCATCTTGTGGATCTTTCTGCGATGGTGAGTGCATTTGCTGCAGTGGGCAAAGCAACCTCTTATATTTGCAGAATTTAGTTTTGGGCATTTTTGCTCGGGAGGAATTAAACTGTGCATCAAGAACCATCATTACAAAACGGTTTGTGTGCACCTTAAAGGAGAAATAAACACTCACCTGGTATGTGATTTGTATTTGATTTATGAGTGTGTTTCTCTATTGTAAAAAAAATTTATGTTAGACATTGTATTGACTTTGGTGCTCCTCGTCTGTGACCCCACCATCCAACCCTATTCCCTCTCCCCACACTAATCTGCTGTTGTCCTTAATCCAGCTCCTCTCACTCTAGATGGGAAATCCACTGCAGCTCAGAAACAGGTTTACACCCCCCCGCCGCCCCCGGCCCTCCCGAGATTCTCTTTCTCACACTCTCTGTGGGGTATCATGGGAAATTCCTGTAGCCACGCCTTGAAATGTTGCTCTCTCTCGCTTCTCTAATTCTTGGAATACAATTTAACATTTCAATCACTTCCCACCACTTTATCCAAATGTGCACAGACACCAATGTCATACTTTTTATTTTTTCGTCGTTACAGTGTAACTTATTTTGCAGCCTCCTGCTAAGTGAACACCTGTTACATGGTCTCCTGTATTATTTGTGAGGCTTCATACAGTAAATTAGAACACAAATGCATAGTGTGCCAATGTTGTATTGAGGTTCTATGTACTATGTATACACATCCCCGATTGTTGTATGTATAGAGAATCTTGGGCATCATTGGTGTCCATGGAAACTAAGACTTACTAACAATCCGTCCAGTGTAGAACAATCATAACATGTTGTGGCAGTAACAGAAATGTTTATCACTGTACGGACCAGTGTGATGGATGGATGGATGGAAGGATGCATCCGCTGACTAACACTGTTGGTATTAGACACTGCTGCTTCATATAGCATGTAGCTTATACATTTATCATTTTATCAGATGGGGGTGTTACTAAAGCAGTTTTCAGACATGACCTTTGGAGGATGTTCCAAAGATTGGGTCTGTAGTTTCTACTGAGTTTACCTTTCGCACATGAAGAACCCAACAGGGGACAACAAAGGCTCTCGTGACATCTTCGTCGGTGTCTTCTATCAGTGTGGCTCTGCTTTTTTATCCTGAGATTATTATTTTTTTTTATTTTGCATCCAGTTGTGTTTTCTGATCAGCTCCTTTGAACATTCTATGGATTCTACACTAGGGGACTCGATCTGGAGGATCCTCTGCCTGGGTGTGTGGTCACGTGCAGTATTTGTTTTCCATGGCTTTCAGGGTCAAAACACATAGACCAGTCACAGCATCAAAAGCTGTGTTTAAATATTGTATAATATTCAGTTAGTAGTAAATTCACAGGGTGGGTGGTGGTGGTGGTTAAGGGGAAGTACATGCTTCACAGGTGGTCTGTAATTTCTCTCTACCCACTGTTATCTTTGCCTGTTATGCTTGTGCTACTGTTGACAATGACAGTATTTCCATTGACATGCTATATCCCCCACGCTCTCCAACTTCATCTGGTCTTTGAGGCTTATTGCCCACTTAATTTCCCCGTTTCATTCTGATCTGCCTCGTTCGCCTTCTTTCATCACGTCTCTCTGTTTCTTCTTATCTCTGTCTTTACTTCTGCATTGTTCTCACTCTCCAGACTGCTGCAGCCTGTTGTCAGCTAAGCCCTAAAGGACCAGTTTGTATACCCTACTTACAGATTTGGGTATGGAGTGGGTTTATCTTCACTGTCTACATCTGCAGGCCTCATCTGTCACGATCACTTTCTATCAAACTCTACCAGTGACCCTCAGTGCTGTCATATTTCCACTCATTATGCTGCGTTTCACATTCAGTGGGTGGAAACATTGGAGTCGGTCACCTCTATTTGCTCCATGAACTCTGACTTGTGAGTGTAGAGCCTCACCTTCACAAAGCCGTCTCCCCTCCCAGGGGAGTCACAGCAAAGTCACATCAATTAGACAGCGCTGGTTGTTAATTAGCTGCTTAATGCGTCATAGGGAGGTGTGTGGGACAGAGCGAGGGGATCACAGCGCATTTCAACCAGCTTGTGTTTATCCTCCCCTTTAACTGAAAGTGCTGTGTGCAGTCACCACTGCGTCACTTGTACCATGGCTGTGGACCGGGTTATAGAAATACTAAGCTAAGATCAAACAAATGTTGATTTCTCTGATCTTAATATGTGCATTTAAAATGTTTTGGGGTGAAATATTGAATAGAAATACCTTTAAATCCATGCCAGTGAAATGATCGCGCCAGACTGCAATCTGGACATATAGAGAACAAAACCATCTTTTTTTCCCTCTCTGTATTTGACTTTGCTTCATATGAATTAGAGAAATGTGTTTTAAACAATAAACGTAGGCAAAACGTGCCTATAACATTATATATAGGAACTTACTCAGGAGACATATGGAATCATTAAATTATAAAAGAATGGCATAGACAGAGGTTCTTCAGGCAGATATTAGAGAGCAGGAAAATGTTTGGTATCAATCACAAATGTTATCTATTAAAATATAATCAGTTTATGAGAACTCGTATAATTCTACAAAAACTTGGTTTAACATATGTTAAAAAATTCAAACAAATTCAATAATAACCTCTCAGCAATTGTTTCAAATGTAGAACAGAGAAAGAAAACCCTATTTTAAACAAATTCAAACATAAACACATATAACATCAACACAATTCCCAATTTACGTGCCTGTGCACTCTGAGATTCTTATTCTTGGTCTTTTTCCAGAAGCATTGGCCCTAAGAACTCATGAGAATAAGTTGGTTAACCTTAGTTTGTTAAAAGCTAAGCCCCTCATTGATAGACAATGGGGAAATGTCTGTGGTTTCACATATGAACCTTTGGAGTAAAGAGCTTTCTTCTTACACTCTGATTGAAATACTTGCAGTCAAACAAGGAATCAAGGCCTGATAACTGACTTCTTAAATTTGACATTTACCAAGTGAGACTGACTCATTGTCTCTCTCTCTTTTCTTTTTAAAAGCTATGCCTTGATGCATGTGGTAATTGATTTTGACCGTTTGGTTATGCTATATGTTTCCGATCTGTGATGTGTGAAGATACAGACATGAGTCTTCTTATTTAACTGCATTTCTAATATTATTATTATTAAGTGCTGACCACATTGGCACTATTTTTTATTAGATGGGCTGTATTTGTGTGGATCTTTTCTAGTCTTGATGAACATTCAAAGTGCAGGACAGACTATACACACACATTTATACAGTGTATCTAGGTGCAGCACTTTCTCTATAACACATAAATCATACACTACTGGCAAAGCTGTCAGAGGCAGTTTGGGGTTCAGTATCTTGCCCAATGACATGCAGAGTAGGGTAGACTTGGATCGAACTGCCGACTTCTGCTTTGTGGATGTCCCATATCTCCTGTGCCATGTCTGTAACATTTCCTTTGCAAATTCCTGATGAAAGCATTTCCACTTTGGACACTCACGACAAACTTAGTAGTTATTATTGTAAATAGTTATTATATGCCTTCCTTTCTATTCTGAGACCGTCTGTCTTTTTTTCCCTTTTTTATTGTCTGTTTTGCGCCAACTGATATTTTCTCTTTCGTGTTCTGGTTGTAGTTTTCATACAAAAGGGATTCTGCTGGGCCAGAACTCTAACCGAGTCCTTATCCTTGCCTTTATGTACAGTGAGGACTGATTCTTATTATAATATAATACATATTCTATGCTAATTCAACCACTAACAAGAACTATCTCTGGAGAACTGTGAGCCTCACTGGAGTTGCCCCGATGTGTGTGTTATAGGGAATCTGTGTAATTTCATTCTGTTTTGCTGTTTCCCCCCAGTGTCTTCTGCCGTCCTACAAGATTACATGGAAAAAAAAAATTCTCTTCGCAGCACAGTGTTGTCTAATTAGCCTCTTTTTTGGCCTTGAGCTCATGTATCCCCTTCTGCCTTGTCTTTTCTTCATCTTCTCCCTCTTCCCTTTCCACCCTATCTCAGGAGACCACCAAGCTTCTTCTGCGGTTCAGCCCAACTCCACCGAGAAATGTCTTCATTCAAAAAACCTGTACACATGCTTTACAATTAGGCCTGGACGTTATGACACCACCATGCTTTGTGGTAAACACCTACTGTATCATTTTGTCGTCCTATTCATCAGAGAGGTCAATGCCAGTTGTCTGTAATGTTACCACACTTCAAGAAGCAATCTCTTTGCAAATAGCAGCCAGACCCATACTGGTGATTGTTTTGTTACTTTTTTGTTGCAGGAGCCTAACTGCTCAACTGGCCTGATATCACAGTGCCTTTCATTACCAAAGGGGGCTACAGCAACACAAACAGTACATGGCTTTGCTGTTGCCTAGTATCTAACAGCTGTGTAAACTCACATGCATGAGTACACAAACGTATGCTAGCATGCCTAAATACACACACATATGCAGACAAATGCATGCACACATACACATAATGATAATTTGTTCTCTCACCCACATGCAAACACAATCTTTTTTTCATATCACAAAAAGGATTTTATCCAAGAGAACCTTCCATAAACAATTTCGCTGCGGCTTTTGTCTGGGCATGACTGCTGGTTTCCAAATATGCACAATGGGATGTTCACACTGAGCTATTCTTTAACTCTTGCAAACACAGATGGAGAGATGGTTCCCCACTTTAGTCATCAGGGTCTTCATTTTAATCCTATGATATCTCTGGGAATATTTTCTGTTAATCTGAGAAAGCGACGTAAAGGAAAGCACATGAACAGTAGCTTTAGATATCTTTGAACAAGTAAAGCTGAATCTCAATGGTGTCTAATTTTAAAAGTCTGATTCCTCTGACCTGTTACATCCACACCTGACCAATACCATCAGAAACTAAGAGAAAATGGTGTCATTCCAGTGACCCTGCTGATTTCAACAGGTTATCACTCACTCCTATCTCCCTGCTCTTCCAGCATCAGTGCTGCCAAAACTGCTTTTTACTATAAGATCAGCAGTACCACTCAGAAATTATTGTCCACCTATAAAACATCACTCATCCTTCACCACCTCCACCGGACAAACTTCTCAGCCGTGGCCATCAGTACATTCATCAACACTCAATCTCCAGCAGTTTATTATCACCCTCCACGCCTTGCACACCTGACATGCAGCTAGGCTGCTAGATGTCCGTCTCTGTCTTCCTGAGTCAGTGGTGCAAACCTTCCTTCATTCAATACTCCATCTGAGAGCAAGGTATCATTCATCCTTTTACATGGACCCCATTCCTACCAATTTCTCCAAGTTAATAATTGCTTCTCTGTTAAAAAATGAACACATTTCCAACTATATTCAAACAGGCCCAGGTAACACCTCTATTCAAAAGGGCTTCACTCACCCTGCTCCTGTTGAGAATTATCAGCTGGTCTCTTTCATTCTGTTCTTATCTTACTGGTAAGACTATCTCAGAATATCAAAGGTGGAATTTTTTAGAGGTCACATTTTTTCTCAAATTGAATGACTTCCTTAAAGGGACTCTTACCTTTGTTGCATTTTTACACTTTTTTTGGATAAGGTTAAAATGGTATTAATAAGTTAATGACACTCTAAAATGCAAGACAGACCCACCAGGAGTAAAAACAAACAATTATTTCACTCTCATAATATTTAGTGAAAACTTCAACCAATAAAATTCTTCGGACCGAAGGACCTTATTGGCCGACAGACCTGTCTGTTTGCTGCATGGACATGCCGGTTTTCCGTCTGCTTCTTGTGGCGCATTCGGGCCCGCGTCATCAAGGCATGTGAATGTAAATGTATATAACTTACCGAATCCATTGCTTTGGTAAACAAAAACTCACGTGCGTGCGCGGAGGCAGTAGCTTGTAAGTCTGCTTGTAAATAAAGTTTCTTCAAAAAAACACCGCAGATGGGAACGAGGGGATGGGGCATTGGAGGAAGGCGGGATGATTTGAATGTGCTGTAATTCTCAAATGCAACAAAGGTAAGAGTCCCTTTAATCCAATTACAGGTTAATTGTGCCTTAAGAGCGGCCACTCCACTAAAATGGCTTTAAAGCCCTAAGGCCAGTTTGAGCTGATGTTCAATACTTGGTCCTTCTCATGTTGGACGTATCAACAGCCTTGAATACAGTGGACCACTGCATCCTACTATCTTTACTTTCCGATAAGCTTCCAGGGCTAAACACATTCTTGCTGTGAATCCTAACTCACTGGGTGTTCTTAAAATCATTCTAACAACAAACATCCATGTTCCTTCACTTCCACACAGGGATGCCACAAGGCTGAGAGCTGGAAACCCTTCTCATTGTAAAATATAACAACTTATTTGGCGCTGGATATCCTCTCACATGGATTTTTACATCACTACAATACAGATGATATCCAGCTACCTGTGATTCCCGCCAGATCCAGGACTCCCTTCATGCACAGTGAAACACTTACAGAACTACCACAATGTGGCCGCACATCCAGCTTGTACTGAATCTAAACAGGCATATACTTATTGGGCTACTTATTGACCTCTGACTGTCCATGGCCCAACTAATTCTTGCCTACTTACTTAAAGGTAATCCCCCAGACTAAATGATCCCTTTATATCACTCTGTTCTAAGGAGTATTATGTGGCATTGCCTTCCCTATTACAATGCAATGTCAATCCAGGCTGTTTTCATTTGTGGTCTCTCATTGTTGTACACAGGCACTTCTGTCTCTATCTTCAAGAACATCTTAAAGGCTATTACTTTCTATAGTACTCATTGCCTTACATTGTCCCGGGACCTCACAGGTCCTGGGCACAGAGTGACCAATAGGAGGCTTTTCACACCTCTGTGTGAAGTTGAGGAATCCTGGTAGACTGAGTTCCCTGTGCTCTGGCTTTTCCAGAACATTGGAACCTGTGGCATCCTGGGAGACTGAGTTTGGGAGGCTTGCTCCTGAACAAAGCACATGTGATTTCAGTCTTTGGCTGCCCATGAAGGCCAAAGAAGGGCCTGTGGTTTCACAAAAACATGTCCCAACAATAGCATCTGTCAAATAGGAGAATGCAAATGTGAAGACATCATACAGTAGCTCTTCTCGAGTTATCTGACCTCTGTGCTGTTAAATTGATGAAATTCACAAAAGTTTGTCCTGAAATTGACTTACCTATCAACCTAACCCCTGCTATTTTCCACCGGAATCCTTCTCTTCCTCCATTTCCCTATCTAGTTCTACCTTAACATGGACTATCGCTGGTCAAGCCTGGCCTTGTGAAAGCTCTGATAACAGTGAGAGGCCCTCTCAGTGTTTATCACAACAGCCTGCACTCTATCTGCTGCAGCCCAGACTAGAGCAAAAGGGATGCTTATCTTTTGTTCAGTGATAACACGAAGGACTCAGCTAGCTCGACACAAATTGTACATACTGTTGAACACAGGTAAATTGTCAGTCAGTTTAAAACAGAGATGTTTGAATCCTGGGTTTTTTATTTACTATACTTACTGTTTCCTTCACCTATACAAACTAAGCTGTGGGCCCTTGTGCTTTTGCTAAAGCTTTCTTGACAAGTCAGACACCACCTGATGGCTGAAAGTATAGCTCATGAAGCCACTGCATCGTGGCGAGTTCCCCTGTGGGCTGCCCTCCATTTAACTGACATCAGGGGAGAAAGCTGGTGTGAGGCTGAACAGACGCTGGAGGAAATATGTGAATAGGAAAAAAAAAGTGGCTGTTGGACGTGTTTAAGTTACAGGAGACACGTTTGAAACTGTATATAGTGTTCCCACCCTTAACAGGGATATGTCTCATGTAATTGAAAAAAAATCTGTCTACAATATCTGACTGTCTTTAGTTTTACCATAACATTTTTTTATCTTATCTACCCTTACTTACGCTTAGAAAATAGCATTCTTGCCTTCCAAAATGGCCCATAATTTGTCTGTTCCTTCACACTGTCACTAATAACTATTAAAGTTGTATATATAATAATAATAAAATAATAATAATACACATTTCATACAAGAAATGCAGCTCAAAGTAAAATCTTTTAAGTTTTCTTTTAAAGACGTTTCTGTTTCACAGCTTTGGAGCATAATTTACAAAAGCTGCATCTCTGATTTTCTTTAGGCTGTTGTTGGGAACCTTTAATATACTTGCTAAGGAAGATCATATTGTTCTAGAGGGAACATAGTTAACTAGAGAGTCAGCTATATAACTCGGTCCTCACCCATTCAGAGCCTTGGATGTAAGGAGGAAAACATTAAAGTCAATCTTGTGTGTAACAGGCAACCACTGCAGAGCAGCTAGAGCTGGACCAATATGATATACATGAATCAAAGTGCACAATTCAAAGAGAAATGATTGTGTGGTTCTTGTGTATCTATGAGCCTGCTCAGCTCTAAGCTTGTGTCCTCCATCTCTTTATCCATCTCATGCTCATTTCCCTGTTTACTGCCTTGATGACCTTTTTTTACAGGTGAGTCCTTTGGCTCTCCATCAGTGCTGCTCAGTCACACACTCAATAACCCCACACTCTCTTTACTGGTGCCCCATGAAGGTGGCCTTCTTACTTTGAAGAGATCTTCCATTAAGAAATCAATCCCATCTACATGCAGCCTACAAGCACCACAGTGGCCTCTCTACGAGTCAGACAGGGAGGCCTGGTCCTATAAATCAGCATAGCTGAGATATTTGTGGCCAACTTGGAGGAAGATTTATGCCAACTGGATATTACAGAGCGTCTATCAGGCTCTTACAGAAGGGCTGGGGGCTGCTGGGGGCGGGGAGGTGAAGGTAGGCAGTGGAGGGTCGTAGATGGAGGAGGGGATGGAAGGAGGATCTCTGCCATCAAAATCAGACAAAAGGTTTCCGAAGAAAGGACAGAGAGAGGGGAAGATTTTGAACATTTCACACACCCACAGGAATCCTGAGTGGGGAGTAAGCTGCGATGTGAAGTTCCAAGGAGGTGTAGCAGGCAGAGAGATGGATGGGGAGTGGGCTGCAGAGGCTAAAGGTGGTGCCAGGTTGTTACAGAGAGCCATGAATTAACTGTGGCTGTCGTATGTGGATAACCTGAGAACAACCCCACACACATCATCCAGCTGCCAGATCCAGGACATCATCAAGGATGCCAGTTCACTAAACCCTATAGTAAGATACGGCTCAGTATCTGCACTGATATCTGCTGTAGCCGACCACACTTCTTAGATAAAATGAGTAATTATCTGAAGACCAAGAAGAGCTAGATAATAATTTACAGATCACTTGTAAAAAATATATGTTTAAGCTAAAACTTGCCAACTGTGATGAAACTTGCACATTACCAAGGGACCATATTTTCCATACCTTGCCACATCCATACTTAAGTGTAAAGGAAGTTAGTTATAGCCTAGCGAGGTGATGCTCACATATCACCTGTCTAGGGGTCGTTTACAGACAAGCAATCACACCTTACAATGTGGGTTTCACACAAAAAGGTTTATAACAACATACTTCATCCTGGGTAACATCAAGGCCAAAAGCTTTACTGGCTGACACACCTCAGCACTGACACAGTTATGATGCTGCTGCAATGTACAACACGGCTGTAAACAGGCTGTTGCTCTGTTGCAGATCCTGAAGATGTGCAGAATGTTAACAAACTATTAAATGTTACTGGTAGTGGAATGTACATGTATTTAAAGTGTAGTTAAAGGTAAACTATTCTGGTCTTCATATGTCCCCTATTTGCTTATCACATCCACCCTACAGGAGGAATTAAGTTAAGGCCTCACTGTGCTTCAAATAGTTAATGGATGTAAATGTATGTTTTTACCACATTCTATTAACTCATAGCGCTTTTCAGTACAAGTCAAATGTACCTGTTTTCACAAAGCTCCATGCTTCACCTATACTATGACACACCATGTATAGCCATCATGGGCAATTTAATGTTTAGAATCTTGCCCAAGGACACTTTTGAATGCAGACTAAAAAAAGTATCTGGTTAGTGGACCCCCTCTTCTCGTTCTACCCCCTGACCCACAGCCACCTTAATGAGAGCAGTTGGTAGGTTTAGTAACTCCAAAACAGATAATCCTACACCATTTGTAATTTGAACTGTATGAATTTCAATAGGGAGTGGGGTGAACTTTGTATTAGTCTGTCACTTTTCATGTGCACAGTCAACACCATGAGCCACTTTGAAGAGAGTCTGAGACGGGCACCAACTGAATGGGTTGTCTGAACACATATAAACACTTTTCCCTCAAAACATGACCTATTATACTATCTAGTTTATTGAAAGTATGACGAGACCTTTACCCTACCTTACCTTAACCTGCCCTCCCGCTCTGATGAAATCTAAGAAGCATGAGGGCGTCTTTATTCACACACAATAACAATGCTTCCACACTAAACATGCTAAACGGAGAAAGGTCATCAGACTTCATGAGCTGTAGTGCTGTGCAATGATGTAATTCACATGCAACATTTACATGTGTCCAATGGCAAGAATGTCAGAGAAGCTGGTGAAGAAATTATTATTATCATATCAATTCTATATCATGTTGTTTGCTTGTTTGTAGAAAACATAGCACGACCATTTTTTACTTTTTAAAGCCAGTGTTTTCAAATTTCTTCACATATATTTGATTGATCGGGTTGGACTGCTGCAACAGTGAATGAGATATGGGAGATTGTGTTGATGTTGTTTTTCTATTTCAGAACATATTTTTTAAACTTTTGAAAACTTCCACAATCTCCCCCATGACATTTCCAGACACCAAGCCAAGCTTAAGCTTGAAGCAGCCAGTGAGCCAGTGTCCAACATATACCCATTCACCCCAGTTCACACCATGCCTGCTCAGCTGGGTAGGTGTGAAAGTTAAGTGATGCTTAACACATCCTTCCATCTTACCTGTGGTCATACTGTTCCATGTAATAATAATAGAATAGGCACCCAGTAGTGAAATAATAATGACTAGCCCCCTATCTCATAACTATGTTGTTCCCCAGTACTTACATATATCTATTGGTACATATTGTATAGGTTAATATTACAATGCTCAGAAGTATTTACATCTTACATTGCAGGCTGTAATCTAAAGCGCTACTGGACAATGCTCTTGGTTTTTTATCTTCAACTTCTGGGGATACTGTCTGGGAAACAAGCTCTGAGGTATTATTCCTGTGCTGTCGACATGCCACATAAAGACAAAAGCTCAAGAAACTATCCCTGTTTCGTGTCCCAAAAGCCTATAAAATGTCACACCTATACTTGTCCTGTGGGCTTTATGTCTGCGATGGACGTCAAGAAGTCTGGGGTGTCAAGTGTCCAACCTACATACTAGAACAATGCTGTAAGACAATGCTGGGGAGCAACTTTGTATAAGTGGTTTCAATCAAATGCAGATCCAGAATCATGTCAGTGTGTCACTTTCATCAGAGGGAAGAGGAAGGCAGCCATTGCTATATTAAAAAGAGATATCACTTTAAATATTATATTTCAATCCACAATCCAATGACTGCTTGAGGAGCCAGCATGTGACGGATTCATCATAATTGGTAATATCAAATCACAATTCTTCTAAGCTGACCCCATATGTTTAGCTTCATCTTTTGTTTTAAGGAAATGAAAGTGAACAGCATTCAGTTGAGAATGCACTCACCACCAGACAATCCGCGATTCCACATGCTGCAGTACTCCATCTAATTACACTTCAGTACAGAGGCACACTTAATAACGGCGGGATGTAAGAGTTTGTTGGATTCTGATCAGAACATCAAGGCGACAGTTAATATTGTGCAAACTAACAAAACCAGCAGCAATGTTTGTATTGTTTTGACTGTACACACACCTTCATCACCTTCTGCTGATCATATTAAAGGCAAATGAAAAAACTGCTTTTGTTGTACTTAACTTAAATATACCCTTAAATTCTAAAAGAAGACTTTCCCCAAACATTATCAAAAACTATGAGTGAAGGAGCAACTTGATATTAGTCTTCACTTTACCTAGGTTATCTGATCTGCTTTGCTTGTGTGTCTCTTTCCCCAGTCTGTCCTTTCCTTTTTCTCTCACTCTTTCCCCTTGAGTGTGTGTGTCACTGTGTGTGTGTGTGTGCGTGTACAGATATTTTTGTTAGGACAATTTCAAGCCAAGACCTTCCAGAGTGAGGTCATTTTAAGATGGAGAGAAGTAGCTTGTTTGTGTGTGTGTGTGTGTGTGTGTGTGTGTGTGTGTGTGTGTGTGTTTTTGCCTCAGGTATGTCAAAGGATAAGGGAGAGATAACTATGTGACCATTGAAAGTTTTTATTTGGTGTCATAGTTCCTTCTGTCATGTGACTGTTGCTGTGGTCTCCATAAACAGACCCTTAGAAAACAGGTGTTATTGTTTATAAGGACATATTTTTCAATACAACTGACATTTGTCAATTCAATTTAACTTGTCCAGTGCCAAATCCTCTGCTTCAAAATATGTGTATATTACATTGCTATTAAATTCATAACTAAGAAGAGATCAAAGTCTGGCCAAGAGGCAAAGTCTATATAGCCCAAATCTCATTATATGTACATTTAAAGGTGAATAAGGTAGTATTTAGTTTTAGTCACTGTGAAAATCATTAAAGGGAAAAGGCTAAGTCAAAATATAATTGAAATCTAAATAAAAATGAAAAGAATCAAATGAACAGTCCCATGGATATCATGTGACATGACATGATGAGCATAGCTGCAGGTGATGATGAAAGAGTCTCTGCATTTGAACCTGTTAAATGGTTAAACTAGCGTCTCAGCGGAAAGGATGGTTTCAACCTAAAGCATGTTTTTATTGAAGATTAAATGAAAGTGAATAGAAATATTGGTTATTTTGAATTAGTGCATTAAATACTGGCATCTGCAGGCCGCTTGATAAAAATACACAGACTCCTCCTGGATGCACACATTACTTTGACATGAAGTTAAATTACAGAGACATGGATTTCTAATGAGTAGGAACATATTGTGTAAAACACATTTTCTTGGCTTTAATCCGTAATTACTTTAAGGGGGTCAGTAGGGACCCTCAAAGAATGAAAACACTAATTTTCACTCAGCCCATTCTAAGAAATATCTTATTGAAACTTCTCGTCTCGTACTTCCTCCCCCGTATGAGTCATGTGGGATCGCACTCGTGTCTCAGCCCCACCCACCCAGCCGTTACCAGTCCAGCGTCCGAACTCACCATTCCCGCTCCCCGTCAACATACCGAATGCGACACCAAGCAGACTTGTTGCTGAGCTAGCAGCTTGGCCAGCTACCACAGGCTAGCCACAACAAACAACACTGAAGAAACACTGCAGTGTGGAGGGATGCAAGGAAGAGAATGTGTCCGTGAACATTCCTCCTAACAACGTTACTGTTTGATACCAATGGTTACGCTTTATTTCTTCTGACGTGCCGTGTCGCTGTGCTCAGTACGGAGTAAAGTCTGCATTAGTCTGTACTGAAACTCCGTACTGTAACTCGGGACTATACTCCTACATTGCGACTGTCCTGCTAAAACTTGAACAAACATGAGGACAGTGAAACTTAACGTTCAGAAACATCCTGTTGTAACCGACTGTAAATATGTGGCTGGTCTTCTTTTTTTTTTGTGATAAAATTTTTATTTGAAGGACAACAATCATCATCATTCAACAGCGCATAAATAAAGTAATTACCATATACAAACATAAGTATACCCATGTACTCACACACACAAGTACACACATACACGCCGGATAATAATAAAATGAAAACATAAAAATAAAATAGAACGATATAACTGAAGCTAAATATATAGCAAAAATTAAGTACAATACATAAAATGTCATAAATGCAAAAGGAAAAAAATGCCGTTGAAATGTAACCTACTTAGATCTATCAAATGGTTAGATTCCGTCCACAATTTGCAGTACACAGTAAAACATAAACAGGAAACATAAACCAAAGAAAAGAAAAGAAAACAGGACCGGGGGGCTCAGCTCACACCAAAAAGCCTTTGAGAGCCTCCACTGTTCGAGCCCAGTACAGAGAGAGACACTTCCTCGAGCTGTGGACAATTCCAGAAGCGCAACATGTATGAAGTTGAGCAGCCACTGTCGCCGAGATAGTATATGGGGCGGTTTCCACCTTGTTGCGATCATCTTTTTAGCTGCAGTTAGGCCAGCCAGAAACACGCACTTTGAGGATTTCGTTAGTTTCAGTTGAGAAAGATCATTTAAAATAAAAACAGATGGGGACAGAGGGATAGGAATGGACAATAGCAATGACAGTTCACTCTCCACCATTCTCCAAAAATTATCAACCCCTGGGCATTTCCAAATCATGTGGAAAAAGGTGCCCACAGTGCCAGTAGTACATAGTGTACAGTTCGGATTATCTTAAATTTTCATACAGTACAGTTTACGAGGAGTCATGTATGTTCTGTGAATGAAATTTAGATGAATCTGTTGGTGGTCAGGGTTTCTGGATGACTGTAAAACTGTCTCCCAGACCCCATCACAGCTGAAGTCGGGGTCAAGGTCAGGAATATCTGCCCGCCAAGATGTATTGACTGGCAGAGTAAAATAAGATTTTTCTAGGAAATAACGATACAATTTAGATACAATTTTTCTGGATTCCCGGGCCTGACGCAAAAGTTTGATCAAAGAGTGTTCCTCCAGTGGATCTTGCCAGGGTACACCATATGTTTTCATGGCTGTTCTTAGCTGCAAGTAGAAATAAAAAGTGGAATGTTGCAAGTTGAACCAGATTGTGAGCTCTTAAAAAGAGTATAGGCCTCTGTCCCCAAAAATGTCACCAAGGGAGTGAATCCCCACAATGGGACCATAGCTGACTTGAGATTTCTTTAGGGGAACATTGGAAAATAAGATTTCATTTAGTTTCAATGGACGAACCATATTCTCCTCCAGTGTTCGCCATGAAGTCTCGATACCCTCGTCGAGCCAGCTGATCAGAGGTCGCAGAGTGAAGGCCCAGTGATATAATTTAGGGTTAGGCAGTGAGAGACCCCCGTCAGCTCTATCTCTCTGTGCTGTGGATAATCTGAGACGAGGACGCTTTCTATTCCAGACAAATTTAGAAATTATCTGCTGGGCCTTGTCCCAAAAACGTGTGGGTGGTGGCAAAGGCAGCATCGCACTCACAAAGTTAATCTGGGGAAACACATTCATTTTAATAATAGATACACGAGATCTAAGAGAATTTGGCAGCGCGGACCATTTATCAAGGTCACAGGTTATGTCGGATAAAGTTTCTTCATAATTGGACTTGACAATGGTCTGTACTGATGAGCTAATCTTATTGCCTAAATACTTAAAGTGGTTGACTACTGGTATATTTGGAGGTAAAGCTAGTGGCTTGTCTTCTATAGCTGCAAACATAACATGGCTTTCAGCTGTGTTTGCAGCCAGAGTGAATGCACCAGAATGAGACCGGTGATAAGCCTGGTCTCGTGTCACTCAAAGTGCAGTCAGACAATCAGAGGAGGGGCTCAAGAGGCAGGCGTAAACAGCCTGTGCTGTCTGCAGTACAGGTATTAGAGAGGACATGGAAATACATATTGCAACAATTTTTTCCACTTTAAACCACTGATACATAATCTTAGAGGTACCAGTACCTCAAATTAAATCCCAGAGAGATGTAAAATATGGGCCCTTTAAGACACTGGTGACACTAACAAATGATCACTGGTAAACTAATCAACAGGAAAAAACATTAATTTAAATATGACAATGTACCTGGAGTATGGCTTTAATTAGAACTGGAAGGGCAGGGATACATGATCACCAACATCCTCTGTATCATATTCAAGTCCAGATGCTTTCCACAGGAAAGGTTCTCAGGCTTTAGGAGCTCTCGGAGGAGACTCTTACTTTGGTAAAGTAGAAAAGTTTTCTAATGAAAGATGCCTTCCTCTCCTACTCTACCTACATGACATTTCAACTGAATAATTGATCTGAATGCAGCACTTCATGAATTGTTATTTTCCCCAGAATGACGATAACTGATGCTGACCCATTACTGGATGATCTCCAGAGCCAGATAAATGTGTCAAAAGCCAACGTGGAGGTCGTTAGCACTCATCTCAGTGTATGCACATGCAGGTCGATGAGTATTTCCCTGAAAATCAGGCGATGTCTGCAACAGAAGAGTCCATCAGACTTTTCTTGCACTGACAGAACTTGCCAGCTGAATTTGAGGAGTCACCGAATGAGGTTGTGGGCGAGACAGCTCTGAAGCTGAGGTTCATGGAGAAGCCTGGAGAAGTATGGATATCAGTGCAAGGTGAATACCAAGGACTGAGTAACATGGCATTTGTTAGGAATTTCAAACTTTTAACTATAGGTTGTGTCTGAAAGAACTCTTAATAATAAAGCTAGAGGTAGTTTTAGCTAGATATAATGCACATACAGATTAATTTAATAACCGTTGCTGTTTAGTGCCAATAATGTATCTTTTAGTTGTCCTCATAATTAACTTCTTGGATATTAAAGCATATTTTAATTAGCTGTATTCAACATCAGACAGAATTCAAGGAGCTGTCCTTTCTGGGGCAAAGTCAGTATGACATTGTTTAGTTTCGAGGATGCGAATGTTTACACATTCACAGTCAAGATTGTTTTGATGGAGCAGACACACAATAATAGGTTCTCAAACCATAATGGCACTGACTCTTTTCATAAAGGCGGAAGGGGAGGTAGGAGCAGTGGGTCAATTACATTACCTTATACAAATCATTATTTTCAACCTTTCGATTATCATATTTAATATTTGGAATTTTCTAATAATGTTTGTGCGTCACAAGGATGGTCAGTCTCACAGCTGCCCTGATAGGAGAGTCGAAAAGAGTTTGTTATGGTTAAGTTGGTGCAGCCGAGATGGCTGGAGCAAGACATTTTCTACTCAAGGCTAAATTACGAGACAACATCAGACTGTCAGGGTAGATAGAGTTGCCCTAGCAACCGGTAGAGTAGCGTAGGTGCATGACGGAGAGCTGCTCCCTGTCACTTCCTGGATTCGGTAACAAGAGGCGTGGGACCAATAAGGGAGATCCAAAGTGATTTGCGGTGACACCCCTCCAAATATTCATAACCAATCACATCAAATCTACTGTTATAACTATACCAAACCCCTGCTGTTCGGGGCCATTTTCATCTTCCTACTGCTAACTTAATTAGCATAGGCTGTGATAATTGTCCATAGCTATGAATAACTCTTCATTGTATCTTTAAATAAAACATTTGATTGAAACAAAATCTTGGATCGGCTTCTCTCATTATATAGGATAAACCAACACGCCTTAACACATTGAAGATAGTTTGCCTCTTCCTCAGGTTCAGCCATAACTGGAACACCTCACTGCCTCCTTATCAATAAGTCATTGATCTTTTGGATGATGTGGTAAAATCACCATTTCGTTACATTAGCCTTCTTGTTATGACTTCTCTTAAACGAGTAATTCAGCAGCAACATTTAGTTTTTGGCATGTGAGAAACATGTATCAGATCCTATAACATAATAAACAATAATAAAAAAATTCCCTCTGCCTCAGTTTAACTTTATGTTGTCTGCTACCAAAGTGATGATTTATTTGTACAGTGTCAAATCATAACAAACATAATCTCAACGCACTTGACACAGTAAAGATGAGAACAATTTAAGAGAATGTAAACATTCTAAACACACCTGATAAACTCTGGGTGTTAGCATGTTGAGCATGTGAGTATGCTAACGTTAGCACTTAGCTCAAGCAACCTAATCGAACTGCCTCTTCTTTTTTTTAAAATATATTATTATTAAATTATTTAGATACGTGGTTTAAATCTAAATATATAATCTAATGCTTAACAAATGCATCATTTTTTTGATGTCTGGTTGTTAAAAACCTCTAAACTGATATTTTGGCATGTCACAGCTTTTAGAACACGTTTAATTGGGGACATATACTATAAGTGAGCTAGTTCCAGGGTCCTGGGGTTGTACATGCTGGCTCACTGTGTTGGTACACGGACACTTGATGGAACTGCTCCATTCTCATGTGCTTTTCCAGCTCTATTTCCTTTATGCAACAACTCCTTGGGATTTGATTAAAGAACTTGTCTGAAATGTTTTCTGATCTGAATATCATTTGTTTGTACCCTCCAAGACGTAACCGTTCATTGTTGGAAAGTGATGGGAAAAAGTAATAGTTGTTTGCTAAGATTTGGTTCAGTTTATGCAAATGCATGGTTAAAGTTCAGGAACGATCATGGTTCTTATCTAGAGTTAGGGTGACAGTTGTCATCAGTCATCTATGTTAGAAAGCCTCATTTCGTCCATCCATCCTACCATCCATAATTTTTTCTTCATATCTTTAAGAAAAATATTTAAAAAATGATATTCAACATTTAACACTTTGTATCTTTTAATTATGAATTATTTTTATTTTTTATCGGCTTCCAACAAAAGTAAGATCAGGAAAGGGCTTGAGGCAACAGGCCCAACATTGGGCTCCCAACACCACTCACTTTTACCTCATTCATTTTTGAAGGTCATCAAGCTAATTAGTGTTTGTGCTGTCAGCTCGTATGACTGGTTTGAACTTGGAAGGTCAGTTAGGCTAACTAACAGACTAGCCATTGGTTAGTTTACATCAGGGGTGTCCAAACTTTTTGTCCCGAGGGCCACATACAGAAAAAAATACCAAGGACTGGGCCACTCGCGCCGCCACGCCCCCCTGCCCTGGAGTGGACTGGCGTGGCGTTCTGAGGGACAGCTAGCAAGTCAGCAAAGCAATTCACCGCCAGACCACTAGGTGGAGTAATGTTTTTTGTCGAAGACAACCTTAGAGACACCTTCTTTGTGTGTGGCAGTCTTTGTCGATCTGATCTTTCTACACAGCTTTGTACACTCGTCGACCTGCAAACCGACGTTAGCCGAGATCTCCTTCCAGGAATTGCAAGTCATCTGCGTGTCCTTGTATTTAGTCAGTGACGGGTTATACAAGTGGTCATACTTTCAGATCTCTTCTGCCAAGTGCTCTTCTATTTGGTCCATAACCGTTCTTCTAAATCTTCCTTGGTTTCTGCCGGTATTATGGGGCATGAAACCGGAAATATGACTCTGCAAAGGATGTAGTTAGTGGACAAATCACAGCCTTGCGGGCTGCGTGAGGCTTGCGGGCTGCGTATAGTTACAAAAATTGGTGAATGCACGCAAGCACGAAAGAAGGGGCACGCAAGCACGCAAGGGCTCTTGCGTGCTTGCGTGCCCCTTCTTGCGTGTCTCTGAAAACACAGAAGCATGCACCGGCCTCTCCCCTGTCGAAGAAGCCTGGCCCCATAAAGCAAAACAAAGTGCTTTAAGTAAGTGCTATTTGAGCGCTACTAAATTTTGAGTTTCATAAAAAAAATAAAAAAAAAAAACTTTTTTTTTATTTTTTATAAATTATATTTTTAGACATTGATGCGGGCCAATTAAAAATGGATGGCGGGCCGCAGTTGGCCCGCGGGCCGTAGTTTGGACACCCCTGGTTTACATGGTGCATTGCATTTGTCAGTCAGAGTTAGCACGCTAAATGTGCTTTTGTCCCTGGTCTTTTACATTTGGACACACACACGTTTGAACCCCATTCCAGCAGTACAGGTGTGCTTAGCTGCTACAGAGTGCACACTCTCTTTCCAGGCCAACATCCAAAGGGGGAAGGGGAGTGACTATCGCGTTGCACATGATTCATGTGGGGCCCTTGTCTGCTAGAAGCAGTGGTGAAGGAGACACTGTGCCTCTGGGCATCAACAAAATCAGTTCCCAAACTGGGACTTGGCCCCTCTCTGCATGCTTGACCAGAGGAGTTGAGGGTTTTTAGAACCGACTGTAGTGATTCAATCCAGAGATGAAAGGATTCGACCTGGAAAAGTTCAAAGGCAGGGCTTCCCTCTCTTTTGACCCCCACATCTTTTTTTCCTCATTCCTTCTCCCTGCTTCTCCTCTCTGTCTTCATCTTCACACCAGCCTTGATCTCTGTCAGTATGTTCCAGGTAAACTCAACCTGACTCAATCTTAATAGGAGGATAAGAATCTGAAACAATGTCATAAAACAATCTTGTTTTTTCAGATACTCTCACTATGTGGAGAGTTTACTCGTAAAACAGCAGCATGTATCTGCATGTAGCCAGCTTTGGTGACAGTTTGGCATGCAAGTGTACACTGCCAAGAAAATTAATTCTAAGATGAAAAGACATTAATAGTAAATGTTATGAGTAGATACTATGTTCATTTCTCATCCATATTGATATGATTTCAGGTCCATCCCACAAAATGAGCCTTTTCTGAGTTTTAAGTGTGACTAACAGTACAGCAAACACTTCATGCTGCTTGATAACATAACGGACTAACAGGCTGTTCTGTATATTCGCACTTGAGTAAAATTCAGCAGATAAACCTTCACAAATTCAGTTTCATTAATTTATGAACTAAGTTACAATAGTAACTTCATAGGTAACCCACATTTCCAGACTCAGTTGTACAACACTTAGTACCACAATTAGTTTATCATGATCATTGCAAAGCCTTTTAAGCTCTGTCTTTATTTCCTCTTCCAAAAAGGGGATTTTACTGCAGACAACCATTACGAGCCCCACGTAATGAAATGGGTTTTAATCAATTTTTTATGTTCTTTATAAAGATAGGTGTAAAATAAAAGCTGTAAAAGTATTGAATCACTTACTACTACTATTGCTGTAGATCCCCCATGAATGGATGTATGCCCCACCCCCCAGCCATTCCATCCAGACACACATGTTTAGTGTTAAAATATGGGACCTTTAATCATTTGCATGTTTATTGAAAGGAATTAAACGAAATCAAACTCTGGCTCTTCTTTTGTTTTCCTAATGAGTGTGGCATTGTGGGAGTGTTATGTGAAGCTTCATGAACAGTTAGTTTTAGTGTGTTTGTGTAACCAGGGCGGACAATGTGCCACAACATTGTTTGCAGACCGTTATAAATTGGTGAGTAGAAGAAAACAAAGGGAGAGAATTAGTAATAAAATGGCAACCTGGAAAAGACAGCAAGAAGCACTTCTGTGTCTCATAGAGGGAATAGGTGAGACACCGTTTTATTGTCTCTACTTGAATGAGGATTTACTTTTTAGATTTTTACAACGTATACTATGCAACTAAAACTTGTGGGTTGTACAATGTAAATTATGACAGTGTTAGTATGATGGTGTAATTTTTTCATAAAATTCTATTTTATTGGATAAATCAATGGGTTTCATGAAATATTTTGGAATGTAAGTCTCTATTATATCAAGAAATGTCTGGTGATGGAAATTTCCACTTCCCTTGAAAGTTTCATTAAATGCTAACAAAGTGTTGAAATTGTCAGGATCTATTCCAGGAGAAGAGGCTGAAAACACTAAAGTGAGATATTTTACCAGTAACTTTTCACACATCCACCATACACAGTGCAACTCTGTCACTCATTTGAGCTTCTGGTTGAGTCGAGCTGACAAACTATTTACTCTCTTTTTAGCTCTGATTTCAGATTTTAAGAGGACAAGTTTTTTTAAGTTTAGATTTGTACAACCAATATTTTGCAACTCTTAGTTGTGCAACTGACAGACATGGTTCATTGTCAGTTATGTTTTTCCACACAAGGGA